>NC_069502.1:720437404-720468035 GCF_027579735.1 Bombina bombina | reverse complement strand
AGTTTATTTTCTAGTAGACAAGTCCCTCAAGAAAAAGAAGAAAAAAAAAACATGTTTGTATAGTCAGGTGATCACTGTAGAAACAGTGAACACCTTGAAAGAAAGAAAAAAAAAAAAAAAGTAATTTTATTTCTGTACTGCACAATGGGGCCTCTCTAATCTATATTATAACCCCCTAAACGTACGTATGGGCCCCTATTTCACATGTGATTACTACCCTTGATGACAATTTAGTAAGGTGATTACAGAAAACAGCAGGGGTCATTAGGCTATTTTAAATATTATTTACAAGAAACGGTTTAAAAAAAAAAAATGTATAAATTACTGCACAGTTTGCTACAGCTATTTCGCATGCCATGAATTATAAATATAATAATGGCATATTTTGTATATCTAATTTGCATATCTTAGCCATGATCCTCTTGTGCATTGGTAATAATGTATATGGTGTTTTACTGGGGAAAAACAGAATTTATTCTTACCTGATAAATTACTTTCTCCAACGGTGTGTCCGGTCCACGGCGTCATCCTTACTTGTGGGATATTCTCCTCCCCAACAGGAAATGGCAAAGAGCCCAGCAAAGCTGGCCATATAGTCCCTCCCAGGCTCCGCCTACCCCAGTCATTCGACCGACGGACAGGAGGAAATATATATAGGAGAAACCATATGGTAACGTGGTGACTGTAGTTAGAGAAAATAATTCATCAGACCTGATTAAAAAACCAGGGCGGGCCGTGGACCGGACACACCGTTGGAGAAAGTAATTTATCAGGTAAGAATAAATTCTGTTTTCTCCAACATAGGTGTGTCCGGTCCACGGCGTCATCCTTACTTGTGGGAACCAATACCAAAGCTTTAGGACACGGATGAAGGGAGGGAGCAAATCAGGTTACCTAAACAGAAGGCACCACGGCTTGCAAAACCTTTCTCCCAAAAATAGCCTCCGAAGAAGCAAAAGTATAAAATTTGTAAAATTTGGCAAAAGAGTGCAGTGAAGACCAAGTCGCTGCCTTACATATCTGGTCAACAGGAGCCTCGTTCTTGAAGGCCCATGTGGAAGCCACAGCCCTAGTGGAGTGAGCTGTGATACTTTCAGGAGGCAGCCGTCCGGCAGTCTCAAAAGCCAATCTGATAATGCTTTTAAGCCAAAAGGAAAGAGAGGTAGAAGTTGCTTTTTGACCTCTCCTTTTACCAGAATAAACAACAAACGAAGAAGATGTTTGTCTGAAACCTTCAGTAACCTCTAAATAGAATTTTAGAGCACGGACTACATCCAAATTGTGTAACAAACATTCCTTCTCTGAAACTGGATTCGGACACAAAGAAGGTACAACTATCTCCTGGTTAATATTTTTGTTGGAAACAACCTTCAGAAGAAAACCAGGCTCAGTACGCAAAACCACCTTATCTGCATGGACCAGATAGGGCGGAGAACACTGCAGAGCAGATAACTCAGAAACTCTTCTAGCAGAAGAAATTGCAACCAAAAAACAAAACTATCCACGATAATAACTTAATATCTACGGAATGTAAGGGTTCAAACGGAACCCCTTGAAGAACTGAAAGAACTAGATTAAGACTCCAGGGAGGAGTCAAAGGTCTGTAAACAGGCTTGATTCTAACCAGAGCCTGAACAAACGCTTAAACGTCTGGCACAGCTGCCAGCCTTTTGTGAAGTAAAACAGATAAAGCAGAGATCTGTCCCTTCAGAGAACTTGCAGATAATCCTTTCTCCAAACCTTCTTGTAGAAAGGAAAGAATCTTAGGAATTTTTATCTTGTTCCATGGGAATCCTTTAGATTCACACCAACAGATATATTTTTTCCATATTTTATGGTAAATTTTTCTAGTTACAGGCTTTCTAGCCTGAATAAGAGTATCTATTACAGAATCTGAAAACCCACGCTTTGATAGAATCAAGCGTTCAATCTCCAAGCAGTCAGTTGGAGGGAAACCAGATTCGGATGTTTGAATGGACCCTGAACAAGAAGGTCCTGTCTCAAAGGTAGCTTCCATGGTGGAGCCGATGACATATTCACCAGGTCTGCATACCAAGTCCTGCGTGGCCACGCAGGAACTATCAAGATCACCGAAGCCCTCTCCTGATTGATCCTGGCTACCAGCCTGGGAATGAGAGGAAACGGTGGGAATACATAAGCTAGGTTGAAGATCCAAGGTGCTACTATTGTATCCACTAGAGTCGCCTTGGGATCCCTGGATTTGGACCCGTAACAAGGGACCTTGAAGTTCTGACGAGAGGCCATCAGATCCATGTCTGGAATGCCCCATAATTGAGTTATTTGGGCAAAGATTTCCGGATGGAGTTCCCACTCCCCCGGATGCTCCTCCATCACCAGGGAACTCCTTGTTCCCCCCTGATGGTTTATATATGCAACAGTCGTCATGTTGTCTGATTGACACCTTATGAATTTGGCCTTTGCTAGTCGAGGCCAAGCCTTGAGAGCATTGAATATCGCTCTCAGTTCCAGAATGTTTATAGGGAGAAGAGAGTCTTCCCGAGACCATAGACCCTGAGCTTTCAGGGATTCCCAGACCGCGCCCCAGCCCAACAGACTGGCGTCGGTCGTGACAATGACCCACTCTGGTCTGCGGAAGCTCATTCCCTGTGACAGGTTGTCCAGGGTCAGCCACCAACGGAGTGAATCTCTGGTCCTTTGATCTACTTGGATCGTCGGAGACAAGTCTGTATAATCCCCATTCCACTGTCTGAGCATGCACAGTTGTAATGGTCTTAGATGAATTCGTGCAAAAGGAGCTATGTCCATTGCCGCAACCATCAAACCTATTACTTCCATGCACTGCGCTATGGAAGGAAGAAGAACAGAATGAAGTACCTGACAAGAGCTTAGAAGTTTGATTTTCTGGCCTCTGTCAGAAAAATCTTCATTTCTAAGGAAACTATTATTGTTCCCAAGAAGGGAACTCTTGTTGACGGGGACAGAGAACTTTTTTCTATGTTCACTTTCCACCTGAGAGATCTGAGAAAGGCTAGGACAATGTCCGTATGAGCCCTTGCTTTTGACAGAGACGACACTTGAATCAGGATGTCGTCCAAGTAAGGTACTACTGCAATGCCCCTTGGTCTTAGCACCGCTAGAAGGGACCCTAGTACCTTTGTGAAAATCCTTGGAGCAGTGGCTAATCCGAATGGAAGTGCCACAAACTGGTAATGCTTGTCCAGAAAGGCGAACCTTAGGAACCGAAGATGTTCCTTGTGGATAGGAATATGTAGGTACGCATCCTTTAAATCCACCGTGGTCATGAATTGACCTTCCTGGATGGTAGGAAGGATCGTTCGAATGGTTTCCATTTTGAACGATGAAACCCTTAGAAACTTGTTTAGAATCTTGAGATCTAAAATTGGTCTGAATGTTCCCTCTTTTTTGGGAACTATGAACAGGTTGGAGTAAAACCCCATCCCTTGTTCTCCTAATGGAACAGGATGAATCACTCCCATTCTTGACAGGTCTTCTACACAATGTAAGAATGCCTGTCTTTTTATTTGGTTCGAAGATAATTGAGACCTGTGGAACCTTCCCCTTGGGGGTAGTTCCCTGAATTCCAGGAGATAACCTTGAGAAACTATTTCTAGCGCCCAAGGATCCTGAATATCTCTTGCCCAAGCCTGAGCAAAGAGAGAAAGTCTGCCCCCCACCAGATCCGGTCCCGGATCGGGGGCCAACACTTCATGCTGTTTTGGTAGCAGTGGCAGGTTTCTTGGCCTGCTTACCCTTGTTCCAGCCTTGCATCGGTCTCCAGGCTGGCTTGGTTTGAGAAGTATTACCCTCTTACTTAGAGGGTGTAGAATTTGAGGCTGGTCCGTTTCTGCGAAAGGGACGAAAATTTGGCTTATTTTTAGCCTTAAAAGACCTATCCTGAGGAAGGGCGTGGCCCTTTCCCCCAGTGAAGTCTGAAATAATCTCTTTCAAGTCAGGGCCAAACAGTGTTTTACCCTTGAAAGGGATGTTAAGCAATTTGGTCTTGGAGGACACATCCGCTGACCAAGACTTTAGCCAAAGCGCTCTGCGCGCCACGATAGCAAACCCTGAATTATTCGCCGCTAATCTAGCTAATTGCAAAGCGGCATCTAAAATAAAAGAGTTAGCCAATTTAAGTGCTTGAACTCTGTCCATAACCTCCTCATACGAAGATTCTTTATTGAGCGACTTTTCTAGTTCTTCGAACCAGAAACACGCAGCTGTAGTGACAGGAACAATGCATGAAATTGGTTGTAGAAGGTAACCTTGCTGAACAAACATCTTTTTAAGCAAACCCTCTAACTTTTTATCCATAGGATCTTGAAAGCACAACTATCTTCTATAGGAATAGTAGTTCGTTTGTTTAGAGTAGAAACCGCCCCCTCGACCTTGGGGACTGTCTGCCATAAGTCCTTTCTGGGGTCGACTATAGGAAATAATTTCTTAAATATAGGGGGAGGAACAAAAGGTATGCCGGGCCTTTCCCACTCCTTATTTACTATGTCCGCCACCCGCTTGGGTATAGGAAAAGCATCAGGGGACACCGGAACCTCTAGGAACTTGTCCATCTTACATAATTTCTTTGGAATGACCAAATTGTCACAATCATCCAGAGTAGATAATACCTCCTTAAGTAGTGCGTGGAGATGTTCTAATTTAAATTTTAAATGTTACAACATCAGGTTCAGCTTGTTGAGAAATTTTCCCTGAATCTGAAATTTCTCCCTCAGACAAAACCTCCCTCCTGGCCCCTTCAGATTGGTGTGAGGGCATGTCAGAACAGTTATCATCAGCGTCCTCTTGCTCTTCAGTGTTTAAAACAGAGCAATCGCGCTTTCTCTGATAAGTAGGCATTTTGGATAAAATGTTTGCAATAGAATTATCCATTACAGCCGTTAATTGTTGCATGGTAATAAGTATTGGCGCACTAGATGTACTAGGGGCCTCTTGTGTGGGCAAAACTGGTGTAGACACAGAAGGGGATGATGCAGTACCATGCTTACTCCCCTCATTTGAGGAATCATCATGGGCAATATCATTATCTATGACATTATTGTCCCTACTTTGTTTGGACACTATGACACAATTATCACATATATTTAAATGGGGAGAAACCTTGGCTTTCATACATATAGAACATCGTTATCTGATGGTTCAGACATGTTAAACAGGCTTAAACTTGTCAACAAAGCACAAAAAACGTTTTACAATAAAACCGTTACTGTCACTTTAAATTTTAAACTGAACACACTTTATTACTGAATATGTGAAAAAGTATGAAGGAATTGTTCAAAATTTCACCACAGTATCTTAAAGCCTTAAAAGTATTGCACACCAAATTAGAAAGCTTTAACCCTTAAAATAACGGAACCGGAGCCGTTTTTACATTTAACCCCTATACAGTCCCAGGTATCTGCTTTGCTGAGACCCAACCAAGCCCAGAGGGGAATATGATACCAAATGATGCCTTCTATAAGCTTTTTCAGTGGTTCTTAGCTCCTCACACATGCATCTGCATGCCTTGCTTTCCAAAAACAACTGCGCATTAGTGGCGCGAAAATGAGGCTCTGCCTATGACTAGAAAAGGCCCCAGTGAAAAAGGTGTCCAATACAGTGCCTGCCGTTTTTTTAAAACAATCCCCAAGATTATAATAACTATTAATAGTTATAATCTGCCAAATATGCTTAGTAAAGTAATCGTTTTAGCCCAGAAAAATGTCTACCAGTTTTTTAAGCCCTAATGAAGCCCTTTATTCTTATACTAAACTAAGAAAATGGCTTACCGGTTCCCATAGGGAAAATGACAGCTTCCAGCATTACCAAGTCTTGTTAGAAATGTGTCATACCTCAAGCAGCAAAAGTCTGCTCACTGTTTCCCCCAACTGAAGTTAATTCATCTCAACAGTCGTGTGTGGAAACAGCCATCGATTTTAGTAACGGTTGCTAAAATCATTTTCCTCTTACAAACAGAAATCTTCATCTCTTTTCTGTTTCAGAGTAAATAGTACATACCAGCACTATTTTAAAATAACAAACTCTTGATTGAAGAATAAAACTACATTTAAACACCAAAAAACTCTTAGCCATCTCCGTGGAGATGTTGCCTGTGCAACAGCAAAGAGAATGACGGGGGTAGGCGGAGCCTGGGAGGGACTATATGGCCAGCTTTGCTGGGCTCTTTGCCATTTCCTGTTGGGGAGGAGAATATCCCACAAGTAAGGATGACGCCGTGGACCGGACACACCTATGTTGGAGAAAGCAAGCAAGGATACTTGCCTAGATGTGCTAATTTCCTATGCAAATTTTTTTATTGATCTACTTTTGAGAAATGAAGGTTTTTAATCTCAAACTTATCTCCACCATAATTTTAATGAAATATATATATAGGCAAAATGAGTCAGTTGCACTCACAAACAATTTTCCAAGGGCCAGGGTGCTAGAGTAGGTGAAATGTAGTAGAGTAGAAAACAGCACTCTCTGGACTTAACTTTAAACAAATAGTTTAATAGGTAACGTTTCGGGGAATGCTCCCCTTCATCAGACTGGTCTGATGAAGGGGAGCATTCCCCGAAACGTTACCCATTAAACTATTTGTTTAAAGTTAAGTCCAGAGAGTGCTGTTTTCTACTCTACTATATATATATATATATATATATATATATATATATATATATATATATATATATATATATATATATATATATATAAATATAAATTTGTGTGGGTCACTCACGGAAATTATACTTATAATAGGGTTTAAATGCAAGTACCCAAAAAAGCTAAAAACTGGCTCAGCAACATAACTCAGCCGGAAGAAGCCTGTGTACCAATGGGTGAAACGCACATAGCTGCAAACGATCGGAGGGGTATCAGCTGACCGCCTCCGTCTAAACTCTGAGCCCCAGTGAAGTTAAGCCCTGGAAAAGCAGTCGAAAAAGGGACGGTGAAGAGCGGTAAGGCGTGGGTAACCACTAAGTGCCTTTTGGATAACGGAACACAGTCTTGGTAAACATATGGAATCATTTTGGGAAAGGTGCCGCATATATGACAAGTGCTAACTGTCAAAGTATATGAATATTATGATGAATATTACATATGTATACATATATATGTATATTTTATACACTGTATATGTTAGATGAGACCTCAGGATTAATTGAACATGAGTTTGTTTAACACCACAGGGGGTCCCAACCCCTTACCAGATGGGTTAGCTGGATGAATACACGTTTATCAGGATTGAAAATCAGCATAGCTTTTGAAGTACCACCTCCTATGGTGTAAAACACACAAACATTTTTTTTTTCCTACTCATTTGACTATATATGCAGAGTTTTATAACTCCCAAAACATTTGGTGAGAGAAAAGAATGTGTTCAAGGACCCCTCTGGAATTTGTCACCTAAGTTTTGTGTGTTGCAAATACACAGATAGGGGGAAGGTGACACAGATAGAGTTGGATGCATTTTGCAAGGGGAACAATGCCAGTTTTCCATGTATGTTTGGAATGATTCATGATATATATATATTAAAATTAAGCACATTGTATTAGGTGGATGATTGCTGCAGGGGATATTTATATAGGAAATAAATTCAGAATTAGTATAGATTGAATGACCATTTTGGTAATCCCTTATTTGAAGTGTATATATATATATATATATATATATATATATATATATATATATATATATATATATATATATATATATATATATATATGTTTTGAAAACATAAAAGATCTTACTTAGCCTCTGTGTTTTTAAGAATATAAATAAATATTTGTGGACCTAAAAGTAAATGATTAATAATACTTGGACCATAGACATATGAATGCTTAAACCATTTCTGATAATTGTTTCCATTTCTATTGCAGGCATCAATTCATATATGCAGAAATTGTCGGAGACATAGAACATATTATATCACATGAAAACATATATAACAGGATATATAAATGCATTTTAAGCTAATTAGCAGTATTAAATTGCCTTAATATAATAAAATGTTAATAATATTACATATTTGATATCAAAATGACCAGAGAGGTGATATAGATTTGCCTCATCTATGATTGATATTCTGAGGGGTTCATGCAAGAAATTACGGCAGTTATTACATAGTTTAAAGAAATATTTCACTGTCTAAAAATGTTTAGAAATGTGAAGGTGAATTTGTGTTTGTAAAATGCTGCCACCTGGTGTTGCCATGAGAGAACTACAGCCAGAAAGCTTTTTGGCTGTTGGAAATGGGATATTCAGATTATCCAATAGAGGGACAAGGTTTCGAAGGGCCACCCCTATTTCACACCAATGATTACACTAATAAGTTGATGCAGAAAGAGAGAGTGTGGGCTACAGTTTTTTGAACTGACTGAAACTGTTTTGCGTGGGACACAGTCAAAGGACAAAAACAAAGTGGGCCATATTTCTCCTATTCCATTGCAATTACACTTATTTTATATGAGGTGTGAAATTGGATCCGTTACGAAAATTGGGAACTGGATTGCTGTTACTTGGTGATGTATATAAAAGTTTTATTATAAGATAAGTTATATGCATAGTCAATTTGTATTTAATAGATTTAAAGAAACAGTGTGTTTTAGTTAGCATTTCACAGCCTATATATATATATATATATATATATATATATATATATATATATATATATATATATATATCGTTTAAATCTGTATCTGATTTGCTAAGTAAATCATCTGTGCAAGTTCTGATATTGTAAGTTAATTCTGTATTAAGATAAATTGCAGTTAAATAGCAGAATATATATATATTATCCTATTGTTGAAAGAGCACAGTTTAGAATTGTATTGCTTGGATGTTAAAGGTTTTAGTCCCATTGTATTAAATAAATAAGGCTGAATTGTGAAGGTATATTTTTCTGGGTTTTGTAAGAAGGATAGCATATCTTAAGAGTTGGTTTTAACGCATATAAATTTTGTTTCATTTCCTTTTATTGCGAATATACTTCAATATGTTTATGGATATTAACTAAATAAAAGAATTCAGATATTTATATTAATTGTATTGTCTAGTAGATGCATGGTTGATTAGGGTTTCAATTTTTAAGGAAAATTATTTTAAGATTGTGTTTATAACCCTGCCATAAACTTATATATTATTTGGATAGCACTACTAAGATTTTCATAAATATACTGACATAATAATTGGAGGCACTTTGCATGAGATTTAATAATATCCATCATAATTGATATAATATATTTGTAAGTAAATAGAAATTATTATAAAAGAGAAAAAAAAAAAAAAAATCATATTTCGATATTTATATTTTGAAGATATAATTTTTTTTTGAAAAGTTGAAATATTAATTTTCATATTTCGAGATTGATATTAATATCTTGAAATATTATTAAAGATTAATTTTTGAAAGATTAATAAAAATATTAATTTTTCATATTTAAAAATTAATCAAAAATATTAATTTTTCATATTTTCAAAGTTAATCAAAAATATAAATTTTTCATATTTCGAAATATTAATTTTTCATATTTCAAAATTAATAATATTTTTTTGAAATATAATTTTTTTTTTCTTCTCTCTTTTTATTGGCAAAAATTGTATTAGCGTTTTAGTTAAATAAATACTAAACCAATACAATAATGTCTGTAGCCAGAAGTGACTCATTTAATTCTATACATAGCAATGAAATTGGTCCCATAACCATACCTATTACTAAAGGTCAGGTCCTTAAGAAAGATATCTTAAGTTACCTTAAAGGGAAGTTTAATATTGCGGGTGAATTAAATGATTTTATGGATATGCTTGAAACTAGGGCTAAAAATATTACCGTTAATAATAATATGTGGAATGAAGAGAATGAATTCTTCCAGGAATTATTAATGATTAATCAATGCAAAGATCCCAAAAAGCGAGAAGAACTAATACTAAAATCCTGGCCCCTTTTAATATGCATAATTGACGAAATGTCGTTTTGTGTCACAGACAAACGATTGCAAATACAGGAGCTAGAAAATAGTATTCGTTCCTCGCGCAGACGCGAAGAGGGTTTAAAAATAGCCAAAAATAAAATGGATGAATTTGCCCAAAACCTAGCCACCTTAGATAAGCACAATATGGACTTAATCGCGCAGATACAAGATTTAAATAAACAGCTTGCGCAAAGCCAGAGAGAATTAAGCGATTTAAAAAGGTCATATCGCCATAATGAAAACCCCTATATTAGCAATGAGAATAATACAGATAATGCTAACTCCTTTAGCGAACGCGTCAGGGACGAGGTACGAAAATATATAGAACAACATAGACAAATGACCCCTAACGGGTCAGAAGTAGATTTCCCAAATAGACAATCCCCTCAGGATGTAAATCCAGAGGACAGCTGTAGCGCAGCTGATCTGGGGGAGGGAGACTCTAACAGAGAATCCCAAAATAAGTCTGATAAAGTCTACGATTCCCATAAAATAATCACCTTCGTACAACGCGCAGTACCTATATTCTCCAATAAGGGAACAACATCTGTAATTGATCATTTACAGGCTTTTGAAAATGTGTTAGCTATAATGAATGTTACAAGTGAGAAATTGAAAATTGAATTTCTGCCTTGGGTATTTGACAGTAAGCATCACAAATTCTTTGTTTCACTAAAGGATATGAATATTCATTCCTGGAATGGGGTAAAACAACAATGCAGAAAAGAATTCGGGCAATATCGCACTAAAACTGCCGCGAAAATAGCAGTATATGGTTTAAAGTGTCGTGCGAATCAGAGTCCAGTCGAATTCCTTTCTGTATTGAAAAATGCGTACAGTATGGCTGAAGATAATCCCAGATTTGATGGCTCAGAATTTGTAAATTTATTTTTTGAAGCATTGCCTACACCCATCAAAATCAACTTAGCTAGAGATTTTGATGAGGACTGCTCATTGGAATGGCTGATCAAAGAGAGTACGAAGTTATACTCTATTCAGCAGTCCAGTGAGCAGGGGGTTAAAAAGGAGTCAAAACCCAAAATTGTGGCAGAAACTAGGGTGTCACCTAGCCCCCTCAATTTAGAGTCTAACAAGAGGACTTATGCAGAGGTGGCCAGTCAAAACAGGCCATCTCCACAGAGGTTTAATTCTGCCCCTCCCCCTACACAGGTTGAGGCGCAGGGAGACTATAACCAAAGTGGGGGACATAATCAGGTGAATAATTACTCACAAAGAGAATACTCACCAAATAATTGGTATCCGCGCAAGGGTAGATACAATAGACGGCGAAGATATTCTCAGGGTAACCAGACACCCCAGGTATATAATGCTCCCCAAAGTACTAATGCTGAACAAGCTGAACCCCAGGGGCAACCACGCCAGAATAGAAATAGTGGCCCTGATTCTGAGGGAACCCAATGGTCCAGGAATCAGTACAATGGGGCACCAAGAGATAGGCCCAGGGGTAGAGGTAACTTGTACAATCAGGTAGATATGCTGTTTACCCAATTAAATCGGTTGAGCGAACAAATCGCTAATATGAGTCAAAAATCTACGGCTCAGCAACCGAACAATACTTTTTTAGGGGTACAGCCAGTGGTCAGCAGTGGACCACAGACACAGTCATAAATACTGCAGTATCACCTGAAGGGGAGGGGAGAGATATACAAAATGTAGTAATAAATATCAATGATACTAATCATGTTATCTCCCCACAGACCGGAAACGGACAAATTAACTGTGACAATGAGCGACATCAGCCGGGAAAAATTAACCAAACTTTTCCTCTGCAGTGTTCTCTTAACATTATTTCCACAGATGCAGTACACAAGAACCCAGCTGACCTTGTCATAGGGGAAACAGGTAGGTATGAAATTTCCTCTGCATCGAATGACACAGCGGATCCAGGTAAAACGTGGCGAAGCCCACAGATGTACAAGAATGCAAATTTTATGTGTGAAATGATAGAAACTGCAGGAAGATATTATGTACTAGTTGAGCTGCAAGATTCAGTTTCCAACCCTATCAGGGGATTAATTGACACTGGGTCACAGGCAACTATCTTATCCCACAGGTACTACACACAGCTAAATGAGCTAACACCCCACAAACCCAAAATAAGAGAATTTGACGGTTCTCTAATAGGTGTTGGGGGTGACTCCCTAAAAGTCTACGGTACTGCCTGGTTAAAATTTAAATTGGGGAACAGGGTCATAAGACACCCTGTCATTATAGTGGATCTGCCAACTGATCGTTTAATTATTGGTAGTGATCTCCTGAAACGATTAAGCACCATAATTGATTGCATAAATAATGTAATTTGGTCGCAAGTTAAACGGCCTATCAATTATGAAAAATCTGGTATATCTCGCACCCGACATAGCTGTCACGTGGTGGAAGAGAAACCAGATGCTGTGGAGATTCATTTCAGGAATAACTCTACACCTGAAATCACTATTCTACAAATAGATGATCAGACTCCTTTTAGTGGCTCTGATGGTAATACTTTTAAAATTTCGCCCGGAAAGATAGCGAATATCTCCCTAGATGGCGATATATTAACCATATCACTCCACAAGGGGGATCCTAAAATCCCTAAAGGGGGAGACCATGCTCAATACCTCACAGGAATTGAGAGAGTTAAAGAGGATCTATTTATCCCTATACAAGTGCATGACCTTGGTAAAACCAAGTATGCTAAAATAAACTTAAAACAGGAAGCTAGCTATATAAGCGAAGGTTTATTAGCGCAAATAGCTGAACCTAAAGTGATTAAATATCTTTCTCTCCAAGACCACTGCGTCAACGGCCTGGATGACAGGTCTGAAAGCTATAACATCACAGCTAAGTGCTTATTATCTATCTCTATTGGTAATAAGTCAGTGAAGCACCTGTTTTTAGTTTTAAATACTCCCAATAATCAAATATACATTGGCAATGATATCTTACATAGATATGCCATACAAATAGATTTGATTAATTCTTGCCTCTGGAGCAGGTTAAAGGGGGACCCTGAAGTATTTCAGGATGAAAATGCAGCCCTGAAATCAAACCAGCAATTGCCATATGCTGTGAATATGCAGGTATCTAGCGATGTTATAATTCCTGCTAGGGCTGATAAATTTCTTTTACCCTTACAGGTAAAGAGAGGTCAGAAATTAAAAACTTCTGAAACACTGATTTGCCTCTCCCATAGAATACAAAATCTAGGTGTCACAGTGACTTACACTCCTATGGTGAATATTGGAACTGTTCCAATACATATTATTGTGCATAACATGACCCCACAGGATATAACATTATCCAAGGGAACTACCATAGGATATGCACTGGAATCAAGTTATTACACTTTTGGATTCCAGAATAATGTAATTGGACTAATACCTGAAGGATACCTAACTGAAGAACAATTAATAGAACAATCCTTTGCATCTATGCCAGAGGGTCTATTTAATGTTCAGTCTATTTATCCCTTCAGCTCAGAGGAAGGCATCTGTAAAATTGAAGAAGCCTCTCTAGTGTTTGATCAACCAATCAAACAGCACGATTACCCCAATACCCAGAGTCATGGGAGCAATGTAAATTATAATCAAGGGGATCTCACCTCTAGATTGGAAGAAGCCTATGAAATAGGACAGCCTGAAATATTTCCAGGATTTCAGCAAATAGTCGAAGAGCAAATATCCTTAGCTAATGGCTGTTCCAGCGATGACGAACGCCAACAGCTGCGAGAACTCCTAATGGAATACAAGGATATTTTCGCTAAGGATTCTTATGACTGTGGTACTACAGACTTGCACATTGCAAGAATACAAACAGATCCTAATGCGCCACCTGTATTTGTCAAACAATACAGACTTCCCTTAGCCTCATATGATTCTCTTGCAGAGATCATAAGGAATTTGGAAGAAAGAGGTATTATCAGACAGGTGCACAGCTCTTATAATAATCCTATTCTAGGTGTTCTTAAGCCCAATGGACAATGGCGTTTGTGTGCTGACTTAAGACAGCTAAACAAACGAGTATACATGTCTGGCTGGCCTGTACCATACATTGACCAGTGCCTAGCACAAATGCAAGGATCCAAAATATTCACTGCCATTGATTGTGCACAGGGATATTGGACCATAAAGGTACATGAAGAGGACCAATATAAGCTAGCATTCTCCTTCCAAAAGGTCCAATATGCATTCCAGAGACTTCCATTTGGATACATAAATTCTGGACATGAATTTGCTGTATTCATGCATAAGGCTATGCCTGACGCACTGGAAAGGGGGACCTTATCTTATGTTGATGATGTTTTAATCAAAAGCACAGACTTTGAAAAACACATCACAGAACTTAAACACGTCCTCAGCCAACTTAAAAGGGCAGGTGTCAAATTATCCCTGCAAAAAGCTCAATGGTGCCGCACTCGTGTAAACTTCTTGGGACATGAAGTTACCTCTGACGGATTAAATCCCCAGAAGAAAAAGGTGGAAGCTATAGTGAATTCTAAAAACCCAACTAACTTAAAGGAATTGAGATCATTCCTGGGTATGACGAATTATTCTCGCAAATTCATTGATAATTATGCGGAATTAGCTAAACCACTACTACTTCTTCTAAAGAAGGATGTGAAATGGCACTGGAGTGAGTCTCAAGAGACAGCCATCAGAGAGCTGAAGAGAAAACTCACTCAAGCACCTTGCTTAGCGTACCCTGAAGGTGGCAAACCTTTCTTCTTAGAGACAGGTTACACAGATATAAGCATGAGTGCTGTGTTATACCAAAAGCATGATAATTTGAACAAAGCCATTGCTTATGCGAGCAAAAATCTATCCCCAGTAGAAATAAAATTTAGCGATTGCGAAAAAGCCCTCATCTACTGTATGGGCTCTACAAAATTTCCGCAGCTATATACAGGGCGAGAAAATTATTGTGGAAACGGCCCACCAGCCTTTGCTATATTTGCAAAGTGAGAGAATAAGAGATGGGAATTTGTCTAATAGCCGCATAACAGCGTGGACTCTTTCCTTACAAGGCTGGCCCTTAGAAATTCGCTACAAGCAGAATAAAAAGAATCCAGTCGCACAAGGGCTTGCTGAGCTCCACGACTGTACTGCTAGAGATCCTGGGGAAGAATTATCAGAAGATGATTTTCTGGAAGAACAATTGCTTTCACCATATAAAATGTACAATGAGGACCATTGTCAAACATTACCTTGGGTATACGTTGATGGTTGTTCTTACCATGCCACTGTTGATAATGAGCGCAGATTAGTCGCTGGCATTGGTATAACTGGGGCAAATGGATTCTCAAATATATCTGTAGGTTTCAACATTGGACCAAGATCCAGTCAAGTTGCAGAACTAACTGCTGTTTTCAAAACCATTGAAATGGCTATTGAACATGGTATTCATGAATTTGTGATCATAACTGACTCAAATTATGTGCGTGACAGTTTTGTTGAATACCTGCCAACTTGGAAAAGAAATGGCATGCAGAAAAGCAATAACAAACCAGTCAAGCATGGCAAGTTGTTCTGCGAGATTGATAATCTGGTAGTATCCAATGATTTAACCATACACTGGAAAAAGACCAAGGGTCATTCCAGAGTTTTAGGTCCTGATAAGGAAGGCAATGACCTTGCGGATTCATTAGCCAAACAAGGAGCCATAACTGGAGAACTCCTTAATATTGACCATTTAATGGGTGCAATTCAGGTAGAAGCCATTACCAGAAACCAGGCAAAACAACAGAGTGAGCCTAACTTGGTACAATGGAGTCAGGATTCTCCTAGTGAGGACCTGATCACTAGTCAAAAAGAAGACCCCATTGTAGGCATCTTCTATAAACACATAGAAGATCCTGAAAGCAACCCCATCTCAAAAGATGATTGTATTGGCAAAGAAGATCTGAGAATCTTAATAAAATCTAGATCACAATTCAAGTTACAGGATGGTTTGTTAATTAGAACCTCCAAAACTGGCATCCAGCAGTGGGTAGTACCCACCAAGTTCCGAGGTCTAATGCTTCAACATGCCCATGATGCTCCTACATCTGGTCATCGCGGTGCCAAACTCACGTATGAAATATTGCGTGATTACGCTTTTTGGCCACACATGTTGAAAGATGGGTGTTTAATCTGTCCACAGTTCCAACCCACTGCACCAACGCATAGAGCGCCATTGCAGAAAAGGGGGATGGTATTGCCATGGTCAGATATACAAATTGATTTTATTGGCCCAGTAACAAGATCATCAAGAGGTAACAAATACATGTTAACCGTGACATGCCTGTTCACTAAATGGGTAGAGTGCATTAGTGCACCTAACAATAGTGCTGAAACATGTGCAGCATTGCTCATCAACCATGTATTTTCCAGATTTGGTTTGCCCCAAAGAATCGAATCGGATCGGGGGACCCACTTCACTAGCGAAGTGATGACCAAAATGTGGAAAATACTAGGGGTTAAAAGAAGGCTCCATATTGCTTATAGAGCTGCCTCAAGTGGTGGTGTAGAGCGTTACAACCAGTCCATTGTTAAAATCCTCAAAAAGTTTGTGAGTGAAACAGGTAAAGACTGGGATGTAAAACTACCTCTAGTCTTAATGGCATTAACAGCAACTCCAAGTAGTGCTACCAAGATGTCACCTTTTGAACTGATGGCTGGTAGAAGAATGGTTCTACCTCAGCATCTACTGTACCGTACATCAGACCAAAACTTGATAAACGCTGCCAATACACATCAATATGTGGAAAACTTAAGAAAGCACCTGCAATATGCCTTTGCATTTGCTCAAAGGAATTTAGAAAGAGCCGCAACTGCCACTAAAACCTATTATGATCTCAAAACATCCAAAAAGGAATATGAAATAAATGATAAAGTTTATCTTTATAACTTTGGAAGAGATCAGGTTAGGGAGAAGAAATTTCTTCCCTCATGGAAAGGTCCTTTCGTCATTACTGACAAAATATCTCCAGTGGCCTATAAAATACGGATCCCCAAAAATGAAAGTTTCATAGATAAATGGGTCCATATCAATCAATTGCGAGCGTGTCATCCCAGATCCCAACTACAAGTCATAGAGGGAGAATGAAGTGTCATATCCCCAAATGAACTAAAGACATACTGTAGTTTAAAGGTGCCCAACTGATAAACATGAAGGCTCAAAATAACAAACTTTCTACATAAGAGACTGTCTATGAGATATACGGTTGATCCTCATCAAATACCACTGACTTTAAGCCAATTCAAATACATGTGTCCTACATCTATTTGAAGTTGGAAGGGGGATTTATGTCAGAGTATATGAATATTATGATGAATATTACATATGTATACATATATATGTATATTTTATACACTGTATATGTTAGATGAGACCTCAGGATTAATTGAACATGAGTTTAACACCACAGGGGGTCCCAACCCCCTTACCAGATGGGTTAGCTGGATGAATACACGTTTATCAGGATTGAAAATCAGCATAGCTTTTGAAGTACCACCTCCTATGGTGTAAGACACACAAACATTTTTTTTTTCCTACTCATTTGACTATATATGCAGAGTTTTATAACTCCCAAAACATTTGGTGAGAGAAAAGAATGTGTTCAAGGACCCCTCTGGAATTTGTCACCTAAGTTTTGTGTGTTGCAAATACACAGATAGGGGGAAGGTGACACAGATAGAGTTGGATGCATTTTGCAAGGGGAACAATGCCAGTTTTCCATGTATGTTTGGAATGATTCATGATATATATATATTAAAATTAAGCACATTGTATTAGGTGGATGATTGCTGCAGGGGATATTTATATAGGAAATAAATTCAGAATTAGTATAGATTGAATGACCATTTTGGTAATCCCTTATTTGAAGTGCATATATATATATATATATATATATATATATATATATATATATATATATATATATATATATATATATATATATATATGTTTTGAAAACATAAAAGATCTTACTTAGCCTCTGTGTTTTTAAGAATATAAATAAATATTTGTGGACCTAAAAGTAAATGATTAATAATACTTGGACCATAGACATATGAATGCTTAAACCATTTCTGATAATTGTTTCCATTTCTATTGCAGGCATCAATTCATATATGCAGAAATTTTCGGAGACATAGAACATATTATATCACATGAAAACATATATAACAGGATATATAAATGCATTTTAAGCTAATAATTAGCAGTATTAAATTGCCTTAATAAAATGTTAATAATATAACATATTTGATATCAAAATGACCAGAGAGGTGATATAGATTTGCCTCATCTATGATTGATATTCTGAGGGGTTCATGCAAGAAATTACAGCAGTTATTACATAGTTTAAAGAAATATTTCACTGTCTAAAAATGTTTAGAAATGTGAAGGTGAATTTGTGTTGTTTGTAAAATGCTGCCACCTGGTGTTGCCATGAGAGAACTACAGCCAGAAAGCTTTTTGGCTGTTGGAAATGGGATATTCAGATTATCCAATAGAGGGACAAGGTTTCGAAGGGCCACCCATATTTCACACCAATGATTACACTAATAAGTTGATGCAGAAAGAGAGAGAGTGGGCTACAGTTTTTTGAACTGACTGAAACTGTTTTGCGTGGGACACAGTCAAAGTACAAAAACAAAGTGGGCCATATTTCTCCTATTCCATTGCAATTACACTTATTTTATATGAGGTGTGAAATTGGATCCGTTACGAAAATTGGGAACTGGATTGCTGTTACTTGGTGATGTATATAAAAGTTTTATTATAAGATAAGTTATATGCATAGTCAATTTGTATTTAATAAATTTAAAGAAACAGTGTGTTTTAGTTAGCATTTCACAGCCTATATATATATATATATATATATATATATATATATATATATATATATATCGTTTAAATCTGTATCTGATTTGCTAAGTAAATCATCTGTGCAAGTTCTGATATTGTAAGTTAATTCTGTATTAAGATAAATTGCAGTTAAATAGCAGAATATATATATATTATCCTATTGTTGAAAGAGCACAGTTTAGAATTGTATTGCTTGGATGCTAAAGGTTTTAGTCCCATTGTATTAAATAAATAAGGCTGAATTGTGAAGGTATATTTTTCTGGGTTTTGTAAGAAGGATAGCATATCTTAAGAGTTGGTTTTAACGCATATAAATTTTGTTTCATTTCCTTTTATTGCGAATATACTTCAATAATAATAACTAAATAAAAGAATTCAGATATTTATATTAATTGTATGGTCTAGTAGATGCATGGTTGATTAGGGTTTCAATTTTTAAGGAAAATTATTTTAAGATTGCGTTTATAACCCTGCCATAAACTTATATATTATTTGGATAGCACTACTAAGATTTTCATAAATATACTGACATAATAGTATCTGAATGAACAGCATACAAGGGAGGTCTGTCTGGATACCAATAATTACGGAACCGCAAATAGCCCTAAGCAATTTCTTAGGTGTGCTACCCTGCTACTGTTTAGTTAACTTGCTGTCTACTATAGCGGTGATAACCCATTCCAATCCATTACCCCTACAAGTTCAAGTTCCAAGATTCTGCTCTGTCTAATATTGTTGATGTGATCTGTTCCTGCCACTTTGATGATTATAAGGGTCTGTATATAAAAGGCCACTAATGGGAAAGATTTACTCCAGAATTCATCCATGAACTGAATGGACAATTGGACATTGTGACCTGTTAATTAGAAGCCTCTAAGGGTGCAATAAATTGGATTATGTCCAATTAATAATTCTATATACCTATTTGTATGGAATTGTAATTTATATTTGAGTAATATAAATTATACATTTTTATCAGCAACCTGGTTTACCGAATGTTCCTTCAACCTTGTTAAATTAAATTTTTTGTTAATACTTATGTGCTGGGTTAAGAGTCACTATTTTGATCTTATTCCTTGCAATATTATATATATATATATATATATTTTATTTATTTATTTGTGTGGGTCACACACGGAAATTATACTTATAATAGGGTTTAAATGTAAGTACCCAAAAAAACTAAAAACTAGCTCAGCAATTGGGGTGAAAAAAGGCTTAGCAGTGAAAGGGTTAAAGAGACAGTTAACAACAAAAATGTTACTGTTTATAAAGATAGATAACCCTTTATTACCCATAACCCAGTTTTTCACAACTAACACTGTTATATTGATACACTTTTTACCTCTGAGGACCTTGTATCTAAGCCTCTGCAGACTGCCCCCTTATTTCAGTTCGTTTGATAGACATGCATTTTATCCATTCATTGCCTACTCGTAAATAACTCCATGGGAGTGGGCACAATGTTATCAATATGACACACATGAACTAATGCCTTCTAGCTGTTAACAACTGTCAAAATGCACTGAGATAAGAGGCAACCTTCAAGGGCTTAAAATGAGCCTACCTAGGTTTAACCTTTAACAAAGAATACCAAGATAACAAAGCAAATTTGAAGATAAAAGTAAGTTGGAAAGTTGCTTAAAATGACATGCCCTAACTGAATTATGAAAGTTTAATTTTGACTTTACTGTCACTTTAACTAGGAACTACATTTTGACTTGGGGTCCAATAAACAAAAATTTGCTGACAGATAAATCCACCCCCCCCCCAAAAAAAAATAAAAAATGTAAGCATTATGTTGTAATGTAGGAATCTCTCCTGCATAGTGAGATAACTGCTTTCAAGCAAAAATTTGACTTTCGGAAATTCTTTGAGGGACCTTGCAGAAAGACTTGCCAAACCAGAAAGCTTTACATCTGATCTTTTCTTAAATACATTTTCAAGTGGTTGATTTCTGATTCTCACTTTTAGTAAAATTAGCAAAGATGTGTATGTTTAAAATTATTTAAAAACATTTTTTTACAATGCATTGAAATTAAAATGGATATTACATTTTTTTTTTAATTACCTAGATCTAAAATCTTTATGACCGTATCATACCTCCCAACATTTGTTGCTAGGTATTAGGAATGCACAGATCTCCCATCTGTTCCTATTTGCTATGGACAGTTCCAGATTTTGACCTCTGTCCCTCTTCAGACAGCCATATGTCCCTCTTTACAGAATTTCCCTTAGCCCCACCCATGGAACATCCAGAAACACCCACAAACTTCCCTGACACATCTACAGACCACCTAGAAACAACCACATCCCGCCCACTAACCACCCATGATCCCCTTCCCTCCCAACACAGCTCAACCCACAAAATGGTGTTGACTCCTATCAACCTCCTGTGTCCCTCATACTCAGACACAAATGCTGGGAGGTATGGACTTGGGAGGTTGGGGGTGTTGTTGCCATTTTGTAGATGGGGCTTTGTTGGGAGGGGCGCAAACAATGGTGGATAGTGGATGGAACCATGGGTGTGCCAGCAGGCGTGTCTGGGTGGGGCTAAGGGAAATGCTGCAAATAGGGACACATGGCTGTCTCAGAGGGACAGAGCTCAGAATTAAAGATTGTCCCACTCAAAATAGGGACAGTTGTGAAGTCTGTAATAAGGAACAGCTTTATTTTATTTTTTTGCTTGCACGTGTACATAAAAATACTTAAATTATTATTCCAAAGCATTAGCTCTTTAAAGCGAATACATTTTTCTACACCAAAGGATCACTCTGGATTATTGTTGTTCAACATCAGTCAACAACAGAGGGGTCTTGTGGGCAGTGGTTCCTCCAAAGGTGGGCGGCCCTACAATGGGAGGATGGGGCTGTGAGTGTGCAACGGGCAGTTCTAGGGCAGTCCGTAGAAACTGGGATATTTGTCCTGATATTACATTTTTCTTTTGTGGGTATGACAGTGGGAAGACCTCTCAATCCAGGACAATCCAGCAAGATCTGAAACAGGAGCTCTGCTATTTCGGATTGGCTCCTTGAAATAAAGGTAAGTGGTGGGTGTAGTCTGGCTGTTGAAAAACAAATTCAGCAAACCAGGTGTTTTTGCAATAAAAAGGTATGTTAATTGATTGACAAGCCTGATGAAAAAGCCTGTTTAGCTGAGAAACCTGTTGCTTGTTTTTATCTCACTCACTGGCCACTTTATTAGTTACACCTTGCTAGTACCGGTTTGGACCCCCTTTTGCCTTAAGAACTGCCTTAATTCTTTGTGGCATAGATTCAACAAGGTGTTGGAAACATTCCTCAGCTATTTTGGTCCATATGAACATGACAGCATCACGCAGTTGCTGTAGATTTGTCGGCTGCACATCCATGATGCAAATCTCCCGTTCCACCACATCCCAAAGGTGCTCTATTAGATTGAGATCTGGTGACTGGAGGCCATTGGAGTTAAGTGAACTCATTGTCATGTTCAAGAAACCAGTTTGAGATGATTTGAGCTTTGTGACATGGTGCATTATCCTGCTGGAAGTAGCCATCAGAAGATGGGTACACTGTAGTCATAAAGGGATGGACATGGTCAGCAACAATACTCAGGTAGGCCGTGGCATTTAAACAATGCAATTGGTACTAAGGGGCCCAAAGTGTGCCAAGAAAATATCTCCCACACCATTATACCACCACCAGCCTGAACCGTTGATACAAGGCAGGATGGATCCATGCTTTCATGTTTACGCCAAATTCTGACCCTACCATCTGAATGCCACAGCTGAAATCGAGACTCATCAGACCAGGCAACACATTTTACAATCTTCTATTGTCCAATTTTGATGAGAATGTGTACATTTTAGCCTCAGTTTCCTGTTTTTAGCTGACAGGAGTGGCACCCAGTGTGGTCTTCTGCTGCTGTAGCCCATCTGCATCAAGGTTCGACATGTTGTGCGTTCAGAGATGGTATTCTGCATACCTCGGTTGCAACCGGTGGTTATTTGAGTTACTGTTGCCTTTCTATCGTCTCAAACCAGTCTGCCCCATTCTCCTCTGACATCAACAAGGCATTTTCGTCCACACAACCGACACCCACTGGATATTTTCTCTTTTTTCAGACCATTATCTGTAAACCTAGAGATGGTTGCGCGTTAAAATCCCAGTAGATCAGCAGTTTTTGAAATACTCAGACCAGCCCGGCACCAACATCCATGCCACGTTCAAAGTCACTTAAATCCCCTTTATTCCCCATTCAGATACTCAGTTTGAACTTCAGCAAGTTGTCTTCACCACGTCTAGATGCCTAAATGCATTGAGTTGCTGCCATGTGAATGGCTGATTAACAATTTGTGCTAACAAGCAATTAAACAGGTGTACCTAATAAAGTGTCCGGTGAGTGTATATATATTTATTTTTTACATAATTTTGTGAAAAATATAAACCATACACCCAGTAATTACTTGCTATTTTTAAATAAATTCCCTTTAAAACATAATAAAGCTTCCTGTATAACCTGGTTTTCTGAAAACAAACTTGCCGCTTCCTCTGCTGCTTCATTTAATTTGTACTCTTGTGAATAAGAAGCGTGCAATATTAATATTTCGGTATGACAGGCTAGCAACTAAGTGGCTGAGTGCATTGTATATTCCCACAAGCGTCCTTTGCCTACAATTCAAAAGTTAAAGTATATACGAGACAGAAGACAGAGCAGGTACATACAAGTAAATATTACCATATTTTTTAATTTTACATGTCAATCAAGGTGCATGTAAAACAGTTAATCTAACAAATAATAAAGCTCTAAATTAAAAAGGGACATTCTTCACAAATGTTATGTTATAACATTAAAGACAAACATAATGGTCCTTTAACATATTTAATTAAGGAAAATTTAAAAAAAAAAAATTACAATATACATTCATTATTTTTATGAATTTACTGTAAAATACCCTTTAAAATAAATGCGCCTGTTCAACTTTAGAGAAGCTGGAATGTGTACATCGTACTTAAAAGGAACAGTAAACTCAAAATTAAACTTTAAGTTAGTGTGTTCAATTTTTCCGTTATCAAATTTGTTCTCATGGTATCCTTTGCTGAAAAGCATGCCTAGGTAGGTACAGAAACAGCAATACACTACAGGTATCTAAATGGTGACTAGTAGTTATGCACATATGCCTCACCAGATGTGTTCAGTTAGCACTCAGAAGTGCATTGATTCTCTGGAGTCAACTTTAACTATGTGTTTAACCTCTCTGCAGCAATTAAACACAAAGAACACACAAGTTAAATGCAAGTAATAGTGCTATAATAAAAGGCACTAAAGCGTTAGAGCATTTTGTCTTTGCTATTTTATGCTTAAGTATGGGGAAACTTGAGCTTGCCGTCAACACTGTACAGTCATTGGTTAAAATTAGAGCACAAGCACATCTGTCTCTAAGTGGCTACAGCAAAAGATATAAGGAACATTCCAGAAGGCATTTGAAGAGGTGTCTCTTACATCCTCCCTTTGGGTTCTAGGACCACTTATATGCTGATGATACCAAAATCTATCTTTCCTCTCCTGATATTTCTCAATGTTTACTGAACCAGATTACCAACTGTCTATTTGCAATCTCCTATTGGATGTCCACACACTACAGCCAACTCAATCTGTTCAAAACTGAGCTGCTTCTTATTCCCCCCTCTTCGAACCATCCGACATTTCTCTGATGTTCAGAGACTATTCTCAACACCTCACCCCAGGTTCACTTTCTTGGGGTCACACTTGACTCAGAATTCACATTTAACCCACATATACAAGTGCTTACGAAATCCTGCCGTGCACACATCACAACATTTCCAGAATTTGTCCCTTCCTTACTAAAAAGAGTACAAAAAAATGAAATTTATTCTTACCTGATAAATGTGTTTCTTTCTTGACACGGCGAGTCCACGGATCATCATAATTACTATTGGGATATTCACTCCTGGCCTGGAGGAGGAGGCAAAGAGCACCACAGCAAAGCTGTTAAATACCACTCCATGTACCCACAACCCCCAGTCATTCGACCAAAGGGAAAGGAGAAAGGAAAGTAATATAAGGTGCATAGGTGCCTGAGGTTTATGAAAAAAAAAAAAACTGTCTGAAAATGCAGGACGGGGCTGTGGAATAACCGTGTCATGAAAGAAACTTATTTATCAGGTAAGAATAAATTTAATTTTCTTTCTAATGACACGGTGAGTCCACGGATCATCATAATTATTATTGGGAATCAATACCCAAGCTAGAGGACACGGATGATAAGGGAGGGACAAGACAGTTAGCCTAAACAGAAGGCACCACTGCTTGAAAGACCTTTCTCCCAAAAACAGCCTCAGCAGAAGCAAAAGTATCAAATTTGTAAAATTTAGAAAAAGTGTGTAAAGATGACCAAGTTGCAGACTTGCAAATCTGATCCACAGAGGCTGCTGACCAGCGGTCTCATAGCCAAGTGAATAACACTACTCAACGAACAAGAAAGAGAAGTAGCCATAGCTTTCTGACCTTTTCGATTTCCAGAAAAAACAACAAATAAAGAAGAAAACTGGCGAAAATCCTTAGTCGTCTGCAAATAATAATATTTCAAAGCACGAACTACATCCAAATTGTGCAACAAACGTTCCTTATGAGAAGATGGATTAGGACACAAAGAAGGAACAACTATCTCTTGATTAATATTCTGATCAGAAACAAACTTGGGCAGAAAACTTAACGCAGTACAACTTTATCTGAATGAAAAATGAGGAAAGGAGACTCACACTGCAGTGCAGAGAGCTCCGAAACTCTTTGAGCCGAAGAGATAGCAACCAAAAACAAAACCTTCCAGGTTAACAACTTAATATCCAAAGAATGCATAGGATCAAACAGACTGTTGCAGAACTCTCAGAACTAAATTAAGACTCCAAGGAGGAGTTACAAACTTAACTATAAGTCCGTGTGGGAGTTTGCTTGTTGAAAAGATGGAGCCTGAACTAGAATGTCATCCAGATAAGGAGCTACTGCAACCCCCTGCAGTCTGAGAACTGCCAATAACGCACCCAGGACCTTTGAAAACACCCTGGTAGCAGTTTCAATACCGAAAGGAAGAGCCACAAACTGAAAATGCTTGTCTAGAAAAGCAAATCTCAGAAACTTGTGATGATCCTTGTGAATGGGAATATGTAGATATGCCCTAAATTTACCAACTCCATGAACTACAAGCAAAGAGAATGACTGGGGGTTGTGGGTAAGGGGAGCGGTATTTAACAGCTTTGCTATGGTGCTCTTTGCCTCCTCCTGCAGGCCAGGAGTGAATATCACAATAGTAATTATGATGATCCGTGGACTCTGTCATTAGAAAGAAATTCCAAATAACTCCCTCAATTTGTCACGTATTGGCTATTGCAATCTATTTCTAAATGGCCTTCTAAAACACCGCCTCTGCTCCTTCCATTCTTTTATGAATGCTAGACTCATCCACCTAAGTCACCGATCTACATCAGCTGCTCCGCTCTGCCAGTCTCTACTCTGGCTCGCCATACACTCCAGAATACAATTTAAAGTGTTAACCATAACTTACAAAGCACTCAACAGCCTCACTCCTAACTATATTTCCTCTCTCATCTGCAAATTCCCGGAACCATCCTCTTCGATCAACTTCCGACCTACGCTTCTCCACTTCTATTATCTCTATGTCCCACTCCCGTCTCCAAGACTTCTCAGATGCTGCGCCTGTCCTCAGAAACTCTTTACCCCGTTCCATAATACAGTCTCCAATCTTGTATAGCTTCAGACACCCCTTGAAAACACACTTATTAAGAGAGGTTTACCTAACCTAACCAAAATAATTCTTGAACTGCCTGACTCACTGCTGCAACTAAAATCCATGTAAAAAGCTACCCCAAACCTTATGTCTTTGCAGCCTCAACCTATAGACTGTAAGCTCTCTGGAGTAGGGACTTCTTCCTCATGTACTAGAGTTGTTTAGTCTGTTATGTCTTGTATTTTAAAACTAGTCCTTTTCATTGTATACCCCTATCTCTGTACCCAATGCTATGGAATTTTGCGGCACTATACAAATAAATAATAATAATAAATAATAATAATGCCCAACGCGGATAGTTTTTTTTGTTTTTTTTAAATCATCTGCCAGGTCTGCTTTGACCTTTCTTTACTAGCTACATTCTCTTTCAACACTATCCCCTTCTCTCTCTCTTTTCTCCTCACTATCACTTCGTCCTCTCTTTTGCTGCCCATTTTCCTTTTTTCGCTCTCCCCCTCCCTTCTCACGCTTTCTATTCACTCTCTCTCCATCTCTCCCTCCTTCCTTTTCTTCAATATCTGTTTTCATGCTGCCCCATATCTCTCTCTGCCCATCTCCATTCTAAAAACAAACACTCTCCCCTTTCTATTCTATTTTTCTCCACCCTCCCTCTCTATATGCCCTCTCATTGTCCCTTTTTTATTTTCTCACTCTCTCCTCTCCATTTCTTCCTCTATGCTTGTTTCTTCTCTCCTTCTCCAACTCACTTTTCATTCTCTTGTTTCTCCTTACTCTCTTATTTTCTTTTCTATTCTCTTTTCTCTTTCTGTCCTCTCCTCTTTGTGTTTTGTACACTATCCTTTTACTATCCCCTCCATTATTTCTCTCTATATACTCTCCTCTCTCTTTTCTGTCTCTCCTCTCTTATTCCACTTTTCACTTTCTCTCCACCCTCGTATATTTCTGCCGTCGCCCGTAGTTTTTTGGGCTATAGGCAGGTATACCAAACCCGCGCAGTTTGGTATCCAATATGCAGCGTAAGGACTTACGTGGCGAAAATGGAGAAAACTTTCTCCATTTTCACCTCGCCACAAAAAGCAGCCGTAAGAAGCCTTACGCTGACTATTGGAGCCCCGTAACTCCCTAAACTGGCTGCTAAAATAAACCTAACACCTAACGCATGCGCAATGTCTATCTCCCTGTCAACCGCGATCTGCTAAAATAAACCTAACACCTAACGCATGCGCAATGTCTATCTACCTGTCAACCGCGATCCCCCCCCGAAATCCCTAATAAAGTTATTAACCCCTAAACCGCCGCTCCCGGACCCCGCCGCCATCTACATAAACTAACCCCCTACTGTGAGCCCCTAAAACCGCCGCCATCTACCTTATCTATCCCCTAATTAGAACCCCTTACACCGCTGTCATCTACCTTATCTATCCCCTAATCTGACCCCTTACACCGCCGCCACCTATATAAAAATTATTAACCCCTAATCTAATCCCCCTATACCGCCGCCAGCTATATTAATATTATTAACCCCTAATGTAAGCCACTTACACCGCCGCCATCTCTATTAAAATGATTAACCCCTTATTTAATCTACCTACCCAGCTATATTATCTATATTAACCCTAAGTATATTATAGTTAATATAGGTATTACATTATATATATTAACTATATTAACCCTAATTATATTAGGGTTAATATAGTTAATATAGTTACTATAGTATTTATATTAACTATATTAACTCTATCTAACCCTAACACCCCTAACTAAATTTATATTAAATTAATCTAATTCATTTATAAACTAAAATATTCCTATTTAAATCTAAATACTTACCTATAAAATAAACCCTAAGATAGCTACAATATAATTAATAATTACATTGTAGCTATGTTAGGGTTAATATTTATTTTACAGGTAAATTGTTAATTATTTTAACTAGGTATAATAGCTATTAAATAGTTATTAACTATTTAATATCTACCTAGTTAAAATAATTACCCAATTACCTGTAAAATAAATCCTAACCTAAGTTACAAATACACCTACACTATCAATAAATTAAATAAACTACAAACATCTATCTAAAAATACAATTAAATTAACTAAACTAAATTACAAAAAAAAAAACCACTAAATTACAAAAAATAAAAAAAGATTACAAGATTTTTAAGCTAATTACACCTATTCTAAGCCCCCTAATAAAATAATAAACCCCCCAAAAAAAAAAAAATTCCCTGGCCTATTCTAAATTAAACAAATTTCAAAGCTCTTTACCTTACCAGCCCTTAAAAGGGCCTTTTGTGGGGCATGCCCCAAAGAATTCAGCTCTTTTGCATACAAATACAATACCCCCCCCCCCATTACAACCCACCACCCACATACCCCTATTCTAAAACCACCCAAACCCCCCTTAAAAAGCCTAACACTACCCCCCCTGAAGATCTCCCTACCTTGTCTTCACCACACCGGGCCGAACTCCTGATCCGATCCGGGCGATGTCTTCCTCCAAGCGGCAAAGAAGAATTCTTCCTCCGGCGATGTCTTCCTCCAAGCGGCAAAGAAGAATTCTTCCTCCGGCGACGTCTTCCTCCAAGCGGTAGCAAAGTCTTCATTCTTCCGGCGGCATCTTCAATCTACTTTCTTCGCTCCGCCGCTGCGGAGCATCCATCCCGGCCGACTACTGAACTTGGAATGAGGTACCTTTAAATGACGTCATCCAAGATGGCGTCCGCCGAATTCCGATTGGCTGATAGGATTCTATCAGCCAATCGGAATTAAGTTAAAAAAATCTGATTGGCTGATTGAATCAGCCAATCAGATTCAAGTTCAATCCGATTGGCTGATCCAATCAGCCAATCAGATTGAGCTTGCATTCTATTGGCTGTTCCGATCAGCCAATAGAATGCAAGCTCAATCTGATTGGCTGATTGGATCAGCCAATCGGATTGAACTTGAATCTGATTGGCTGATTCAATCAGCCAATCAGATTTTTCTAACTTAATTCCGATTGGCTGATAGAATCCTATCAGCCAATCGGAATTCGGCGGATGCCATCTTGGATGACGTCATTTAAAGGTACCTCATTCCAAGTTCAGTAGTCGTCCGGGATGGATGCTCCGCGGCGGCGGAGCGAAGAAAGAAGATTGAAGATGCCGCCGGAAGAATGAAGACTTTGCTGCCACTTGGAGGAAGACGTCGCCGGAGGAAGAATTCTTCTTTGCCGCTTGGAGGAAGACATCGCCGGAGGAAGAATTCTTCTTTGCCGCTTGGAGGAAGACATCGCCCGGATCGGATCAGGAGTTCGGCCCGGTGTGGTGAAGACAAGGTAGGGAGATCTTCAGGGGGGTAGTGTTAGGCTTTTTTAAGGGGGGTTTGGGTGGTTTTAGAATAGGGGTATGTGGGTGGTGGGTTGTAATGGGGGGGGTATTGTATTTGTATGCAAAAGAGCTGAATTCTTTGGGGCATGCCCCACAAAAGGCCCTTTTAAGGGCTGGTAAGGTAAAGAGCTTTGAAATTTGTTTAATTTAGAATAGGGCAGGGAATTTTTTTTATTTTGGGGGTTTATTATTTTATTAGGGGGCTTAGAATAGGTGTAATTAGCTTAAAAATCTTGTAATCTTTTTTTATTTTTTGTAATTTAGTTTAGTTAATTTAATTGTATTTTTAGATAGATGTTTGTAGTTTATTAATTTATTGATAGTGTATGTGTATTTGTAACTTAGGTTAGGATTTATTTTACAGCTAATTGGGTAATTATTTTAACTAGGTAAATATTAAATAGTTAATAACTATTTAATAGCTATTATACCTAGTTAAAATAATTAACAATTTACCTGTAAAATAAATATTAACCCTAACATAGCTACAATGTAATTATTAATTATATTGTAGCTATCTTAGGGTTTATTTTATAGGTAAGTATTTAGATTTAAATAGGAATATTTTAGTTTATAAATGAATTAGATTAATTTAATATAAATTTAGTTAGGGGTGTTAGGGTTAGATAGAGTTAATATAGTTAATATAAATACTATAGTAACTATATTAACT
>NC_069502.1:720399904-720424904 GCF_027579735.1 Bombina bombina | reverse complement strand
AGCCACAGTGCCGCAAACTGACTACCTTCATTATACCGGTAGGTCGGTTTTGCTTCTGCAGACACCCCTTTGGGATATCCTCTGCTCCTGAAATCTTTCAAAGAGAGATGAGTTCCCTCCTATGGGACCATGAGGGCACGACATTTTAGTGTATGGGTCTACATTGGAAGAACATGATCAGCAATTGAGCTTTGTGCTGCAGACCATTAGAGGGTTTGGGCTGAAATTAAATAAATGCCATTTTAGAAAATCCGAGTTGTGTTATTTTGGGCATATTATTATTATAATTAGTTATTTGTAGAGCCCCAACAGACTCCGCAGCGCTTGGGCATATCATCAATGGAGATGGCATCAAGCCGGACCCTGAGAAAATCCTTGCTATTGAACAGATGAAAAGTACATGAGCTAAGACAGATATTGGGCCTTGTGAATTATGTGGGCAGAGTTGTTGAAGAAAGTTGTTGCATGGGTCTGGGGTTCTTCACAGGAAGAAGCTTTTGTACAGGTCAAGTCCCTGCTGGGGTCTGCCCCAGTGTTAGAGTTCTACGACCCTTCTAAAAAGACTGTGGTTAGTGCTGATGCGAGCAGTTATGGGCTAGGGGCAGCCCTCCTGCAGCTGAATGAGAACAAACTACAGCCCATCGCCTACTGTTATTGTACACTGATGGCTGCTGAGTCGAAATATGCCTAAATTAAGAAAGAGTGCCTGTTTGCAGTTTGGGTCTGTGAGTGCTTCCAGTGTTACCTAGTGAGAAATTTAGTCTGGAGACTGACCATAAACCGCTAGTCCCTCTAATCAACTCCTATGATATTGACAAAACACCCCTAAGATGCCAGAGACTTATGATGAGTCTGCTCAGGTTCAACATTCAGGCAGTGCATGTGCCGGGGAAACAACTGGTAATGGCAGATACACTTTCCAGGCTCCCGCTGGCTGCTGCTGAAGAATCTTCAACAGAATCAGATGTGAAGGTGTATGTGGATTCAGTTATGGCATCCAAATCCATTTTGTCAGGAAAGCTAGAGCAAATAAGAAAGAAGACACATTTAGATACAGACCTTCAAGAAGAAGTTAAGTACATAAAAGAAGTATGGCCCGAGAGCCGGGCAGCCTGGATGTCTAAGTTCTTACCAGTCAGAGAGGTCGCAGCTCACGGAGCTGGATGGATTAGTGCTGTTCTAAGACCACATTGTCATTAATGTTGGCATGCGGCAGGAGATGTTAAGCAGGATTCACGATGGCCACTTGGGCATTACAAAGTGCAGAGAAAGGGCAGCTATGGCAGTATGGTGGCCTGGAATCAGTTCCAACATTGCAAGTCACATGTCAAAATGTGCCTTTTGCCGGGAACGCCGGCCTACTCAGAGAAGGGAGACCTTGATTTGGCATAACAGCACAATACATACAGTATATGTGTGTGTTTGTGTGTATATATATATATATATATATATATATATATATATATATATATATGCTGTATTAGGCTACAATGTGTGATTTTTTTTTAAATTTTGGGATGATGGTGTGCCACAGCAAATGTAAAAAAGTGTGCCACAGCAAAAAAAAGGTTAAAAATGACTGCTCTATCTGAATCATGAAAGTTGGATTGTGATGTTAGTGTCCCTTTAAATGAGAATATCCGCAATATCAGAATTAGTATTAAAAAAACAAACTGGTGACTCTTGCAGGGTAGGTTAACCCCCTTTATGTCACAGGTGTTTGTTTTTTTTGTTAGAGAAAAAGTTAAATTACTCTTTCTACTTGCTCTTTCTACTTACTAACCTGTTCATTACCATCTAGCCACTCCAGGCAAGCCCGTGACTGTTTTTTTAGCTCTTGCACCTTCTGAACTAACTCATCTGTTGTAGATCCTGAAAAATGTCCAAATTGTCCTTTAAAGGGACAGTCTAGTATAAATTAAACTTTCATTATTCAGATAGGACGTTTAATTTTAATTGACTTTCCAATTTACTTTTATCATCAAATTTGCTTTTTTCTCTTGGTATTCTTAGTTTAAACTAAACATAGGTAGGCTCATATGCTAATTTCTAAGCCTTTGAGGGCTGCCTCTTATCACATACTTTTTAAATCTCTTTTCAACACAAAGAGACAGAAAGTACACGTGGGCTATATAGATAACACTGTGTTCAGGCACAGAAAGTTATTTAAGATCTAGCACAATACAATGCTAAATTTAAGACAATAGATAATAAACAGTCACAGTCATGTGATCAGGGGGCTGGAAGAAGGTTCCTAGATACAAGGTAATCACAAAGGTAAAAAGTGTATTAATATAACTGTGTTGGTTATGCAAAACTGGGGAATGGGCAATAAAGGGATTATCTGTCTTTTAAAACAGTAACAATTCTATGGTTGACTGTCCCTTTAATGCCACCTACACTAAGCTATCAGCACAATGTTATTTAAAAATAAGCAAAACTATACATTGTTACATGGACTATATAAATGGATCATCTATAAAACATTTATGCAAATAAAAATCTAGTGTACAATGTCCCTTTAAATACATTTTCTTCTCCCCTGAGGTCAGGTTTATGGCAAGGCTCTCTCCATAGTGTGGGTGGGAAGCCACCCCCTTTTTATGGCAGGCCATAAACTAGTTACCAAGCACTGGCTCAAGTTATAGAATACCTTATAATTAATTTAGGTATACACTTATAATCAATCCCATTGTGGCACTATGAAGATTATTGTGATGCCAAAAAGGACAAGTCTGTCATATTTGGTCACTCAGTAACATAAACGTAATTAAACCTAAGTGACAACTTTATAGAGGACACAGTCTTATTTCACTCTTTCAGACATCCCAACCTGCAAAAACTCATTTTCACCGCCACCACCCCCCTCTCCCAGTTATATATTTGACACCTTGAAAAAGTAGCTTTATTGCACAACCACATACAATAAATCTATTTTCCAATGATCGTACGCTTGTTGAATGCTTAAATATTTTAGAATACAAAGTTTAATTACATGCAGTAAATAAGTTAGTATTTGTGCTTTTATTTTATTAAAATCAGTGGGGGCTTTTTGGTTACTGATGCATTCTTTGAGGGTGCTATAACGTTCCAGCAACTAAAGGCATTCCTTAAAGAAACACTTTTCCGGATTTGGGCCACATTGGATCATGGTACTTGGAGTTTCAGGGAGATTACATTCCATTTGCTGGCATCAGGGAGCCGCTATTACAATCAGGGAGACTCCCTGAACTTCAGGGAGACTTGGGATGTCTGCTCTTTGTTGACAGCTTTGCCCATAAAGATCACTGTCCTGAAGAGAGTGAATTCCACCTTGTGAAATCATTCTTCCCAAACGTTCTGACAAAGTTGTATTTAGCAGACATGAAAATACAGGAAACAAAAAGAAAACAAAGAATAAGTTAGCTCCTGACATCCTACAATCATGATGAGGTTTTTTCAGGACAAGCTAACAAGGCTTATGGGATGTAGAGGTTACTAGGTGTATTAACACACCATGATTATTATTTTTTATGTATCGCTAGTAAGCTTGTAATAGGTACATCATAACTACCAAGCCATTCTAAATAGCAACATGAAAACACAAAAACATACAGCGACCAATAAATGCATCTTTTTCTAGTCGTTTTGCTTTCCTCACCTTTACTATAACATTATTTTTATATGTGCCTCAATTGCACCTTGAATTAGACTGAACATAAGCTTCCCAGTCTGCATGACTGTCAAAGAGATCCAAATTTGGTTCCAAGAATACTCTCTCTCATAGGGCTCACACTCTGCAGGATTTTCAAACCTTGTCTCTATCTACTAGATCAGTGTTTCCCAACCGCGGTCATCAAGTACCCCCATCAGGCCTGGTTTTCATTATAGCTGAACCAGTGCACAAGTGAAGTAATCAACTGATCAGTAACCAACCAGCTCTCATCCCTCAGCTGATTATTTAACCTGTGCTCTAGTTCAATTATAATGAAAACCTGGACTGTTGGAGGTACTTGAGGACCGCGGTTGGGAAACACTGCACTAGACGAAAAAAAGGTTGCCCTGACTCCTCATAAACACAGCGGTTTTCTATTAAACTGATTTTTGCAAGGAGAGATAAATCAATACCAAGAGTTAAATAAGTTCTATTCATTGTAAACATATTGATCTTGGCTTGTGGCATACTTATTTGAGGATCACATTGATGATTTACTGCATGTGTAAATCAACAGTTATCTGCGACTCCTGAGCAGTACATTAACTTTGTGTTTAACCCCTTTGTAGGCATGAAATACATAGCTTTGCCAGGTAAGTAGTGCTAAAATGACATGCTTTAACAAATTTAAACTTCATGAGATAGACAGCAGAGACACCTAAATACATTTACAATTAGTCTGTAATTTCAGGATAAACACAAGACATACATGCAGGATCAAGGGAGCAACACAATGAGAAATCTCATCATAAGATTATATATATATATATATATATATATATATATATATATATATATATATATATATATATATATATATACACACACACACACACACACAAACATACATTTAAATTATTTTTTTTATTTTTATTCTTTTACTTATTTATATAGTATTGTGCACACCCAGTTGTGCATTTGGATAATTTGTAAGGATCCAAATATGGAAGTAAGCAGCTGCTTGTTCCCTTCAGATATTTTCGTAGCCGGATTGATTCCTGTAAAAGATCCCCACTCTAAGATCTGTGCAAATCCAAATGTTAGAGTGGGGATCTTTTATAGGAATCAATCCAGCTATGAACATATCCAAAGGAAAAGAGCGGCTACTTGCTTCCACATCCGGATCCTCATGAAGGATCCAAATATATATATATATATATATATATATATATATATATATATATATATATATATATATATATATATATATATATATATATATATATATATATATATATATATATACACACACATATATATATACACACACACATATACACATACATACAAACATACACAAATTCCAAGATTTTCAGTTCCAAAATCCAGACTTTCATCAAATTAAAAAAATATATAGAATGTAAAAATTATTATTCACCATCTTTTTTGCCTGTCTCTTTGGTTTGGTTTTTTGAGCTCTAAAATGCAAAATGATAGCATGTGATTTTAAACAAATTTCCAATTTACTTACTTATGCACTTTTGTTTTTTATATATACACACTTTTTAAATCACCAGCTCCTACTATGTGCAAGAATTCAAAGAATATACATATATGTATTTGTGATTGGCTGATGGCTATCACATGATACAGGGGGAGTGGAAATATGCATAACTGATACTTGTCAGGAAAAAAAAATCTACTGCTCATTTGAAGTTCAGTCCTATTGCATTGTGTTTTTTATCATGCAATTGTTGCTTATGGAAATATACTTTATTTACTGGTCCTTTAAATGCATAATAAAAAGACAATGCAAAAGCATTTAGTTTGAATTTCAAATGAGTAGTAGATATTACACATTTACAGTTAAAGGGACAGGAAACCCAAAAAATGTATTTTATGATTTGGATAGAATATTCAATTTCTAATAACTTTCCAATATACTTCTAGTATGAGATTTGCTTCATTATCTTGTTTTCCATTGCTTAAGGAACAACATTGCACTACTGGGAGCTAGCTGAACCCATCTAGTTAGCCAATCACAAGAGATAAATGTGTGCAGTCGCCAATCAGCAGCAGCTCCCACTATTGTAGGGTATGTGCAAAATCACAAAATGCATGTATGTATATTCTTGCACATGCTCAGTAGTGGATGGTGCCTCAGAAAGTGTGCATAGAAAAAGGTTGTGCACATTTAGATAATGGAAGTGAATTGGAAACTTGTTTAAAATTGTCTGCTCTGTCTGAATAATAAAAGTTTAATTTTGACTTAAGTCCCTTTAAGGTCAATGCAACCGTGAAACTGTATGCCTACACCTGCCTGTTGCCTGCATTTATATTAGTGAGGGAGCCACAGAAGCTGTAGCATTACTAACTGAGCTCCTAAGCCTCTTGTATAACAGAATGATGCATGTGCCATGCCAATAGTAATGAATGGGTCCCAGCAAGGATGCCTGCTGCTTGGCAACAAGTGCTATATAGAGTACAACGCTGGTACATCAGGCATGGACATAAATTTGAATGGCAGCAGACCCAAATTCTAAAAAAAAAATAAATCTACTCACCAATTAATCTCATAAGAATTGTGAGGCAAGTTCGTAACAAAATTATCCTGATCCCCTTTTGAGCTCCTGTAGGATGACCAGGAAAATGTTTAAGAATTATACTTCTGGATGTAAACCTCAATATAGAGTTGTTGTGTGTACACTAGGACAATACTACAGTCTGATTTAATTAGCAACTTATTTAGTAAAAATAATTCACCTTTTTGACATTTCAAAATCTAAAGCAATTCTTAGAAAACACTTTAGTGCATCTTAATATTTTTGGTTCTTTGCTGCCAAAAAGCTTTGCTAATTATTTCTGTCCTTTCTGGTAGCCAAGTGGTTAAATTGCTTAACAAAAGGGTATGAAGTGCTCTTTGATGCAAAGAACCAAACCAATACAGTGCATGCTGGTACAATGTAATATATGAATAATAAAGGGAATTTATGTAACATCTGTTCACTGTAAAATAATGTTTCTGAATATCAGTAAATGAATTAGGCGACCCAATCAAAAACAGGCCTTGGCACTATGTGTGACTTATGTGCCATTTGGCTACCCATAATGCCCTTTACCTTAAAACTAGAAGCATTTGTTCCCCCTGCAGCAAACTATGAGCTTCAATACCTTAAATGCCTCACACAGTGCAGCACTGCATCATCATTCTGCAAAGCCACCATAAATCACAACTAAATAACCAAACATTTGGGTTAGTGGCTATTAGGGGTTAATTATTTTTTATTATTTTCTTCTTTTTTTTTTTGTCCCTTCCCTAAAGGTTTCAGTTGTTTCATAAAATCAACCAAATCCTATGATAAAACGCCCAAACCCACTGGACTCTATCCCCCTTGGATAACTGTTTGCTTCCATACCATTCCTACTAAAGTGAAGGATACAATTTTGAAATTGTATCCTTAGGTTTTATTTCCATGGCTACATTGTTGCATGACATTAAAAGGGACAATAAACCCAAAAGTTTTTTCTTTCGTGATTCAGATAGAGCATGCGATTTTAAGCAACTTTCTAATTTACTCCTATTATCAATTTTTCTTTGTTCTCTTGCTATTTTTATTTGAAAATGAAGGCATCTAAGCTTATTTTGGTTCAGACTCTAGACAGCACTTTTTTATTGGTGGATGAATTTATCCCCCAATCAGCAAAAACAACCCAGGTTGTTCACCAAAAATGGGCCGGCATCTAAACTTACATTCTTGCATTTCAAATAAAGATACAAAGAGAATGAAGACAATTTGACAATAGGAGTAAATTAGAAAGTTGCTTAAAATTCAATGCTCTATCTGAATCCTGAAAGAAAAAAAATTGGGTTCAGTGTCCCTTTAACAAGGAGAGTTCATAGTAAATAAAATTAGGAGTATCGGAAGGGATGCGTGTAATAGGAAAAACATCTTAGTACACTCTTCAAATGAATGTCTAACCTGCAAACAAAAGGTTAAAAAAGTAAAAATGTAGGTTATGGGAATAACATTTTCTGATTTGACAATGTCAGATAAAAAACGTGAAAAGGAAGCTTTATTTAATAGTTTAGGGGGAAAAACAGGAAGACAAAAAGATAACGACCTCAAATCTCTAAGGGAAAAAGGATTTTAGGAAAATGTATACATAGACTTTTTAGAATTTCTTTTTTGTTTTTCCTCATTTGAAAACAAAATACATTTTGTTTGCTTTTTTTCTAAATTCAACATTCGGATCACATGAAAAAGAGAGGTATTCAATTTAAACAAAATTCTCATACCAAAACTAATAGGTTTTTTTTAATGATTATTAAATAAATCAGTATTTACATTTATAGCATAAGGTTTTAATGGTTTGGCAGCTAAGGTATTAAGTGAAACTTTTTTCTTTATGTTAGAATGCTACAAAAAGAAAGAAAAACGTATAAATACAGTTTGTATGTAAAAAAAAAAAAAAAAAAGAAAAGAAAAAAGCAGACCATGATGCTCAAAATCTTTTTTTTTTTTTCTTGATATTAACAGGTTCTTTAAGCATCACTTTTACGTACATTCAATTAGTTATGGTCTCAGGCAAATAGATAAAGCAGAGAGCGAAGAGAAAACATAATAGAGTAATTATTCTCTATTTTATCAAAGTATAATGTAAAAGAATTGTATGTTTACATTAAGCATAATAACCTAATGCAATAACTTAGTTGTGATTAAAAAAGAACTTCAAATATTAAAAGGGACAGTAAACATCTTAAGATTTTTATGTATGCTTAGTTTATGTGCAGTGAAACAACTTTGCAATATATTTTAATTTCTTATTTTGTCCCCCTTTCATGTAACTTAGCTCTGAAAACTGAACAATTTCTAATTCTTGTGACTTTAAACACACTTGCTGACTTTCCAAGGCTAACTCTGCTACATATAGGTCATCAATTTGATTTATCAGACAAATGCAAAACAATTAGCTTGATACAAGATTTATGACAGTGGCTAGTCTTTTTGTCTGCAGACTGAAGCCCAGATTGGCTGATATTTTATTCTACAGCAGCACAATTTCATTAATTTCAAGGTGTTTACTGTCCCTTTAAGCTTAAAGTGAATGTAAATTTTGTCTTTCAACAAGCCTGCTAAGCGTTGATCTAGTGTACATTAGTAATATCGCTATGGTTTTGTTTTTTTCATCTGAATTATGTTTTTAGCAAAATATAAGAATAAAAAATGGTACTGTTTATTTCCCAACTCCTCCCAGACCCGACTTCCTTGTTCTACATAGTGTGACGTATAGAGAGAGGTCCCACCCGCTCTATATGTATCTCTCAATTGCGTTCCAGAGAAAGAGTGGACTTGCGCATGCGCAAATCTCAGCTCTACGGCAATTTTAAACAGTATTCAATGAATGAATACATTCATTGAATACTAGAGCATCAGAGAGCGGTATTGAGCATGCGCGACTCATGGACGCACATCTATATTCCTAATGCTTTGGATTAACACATGCGCAGCAGAAACGTGTGATGTTGCAGGAAACAGACCAAATGCCCGGGGGGGGCTATGATTAGACAAGAGGTTTCTAGTCATCTGTCAATCAAGATTGATATATGGTGGGCGGAGAAACATCGCGAATATCGAGACGACTAAAAGGTAAAATTTGGGATTAATGTAGTGATGAATTAAACTCTAACTTTGTATTTCGTTTCATATGGCCTGACCGATTGAAGCGAAGTTTACATTCACTTTAAGAAAGAATATCAAATATCAGGTATTAAAGAAGAAATGGCAAAATTATATATATATATATATATATATATATATATATATATATATATATATATATATATATATATATATTTGTGTTTTACAAAAATTATTTAAAAACAATAAAAACACACATGCATGACATTTTCAAATTCATCTCCCCCATACACACCCCCAATACATGAACATAATAAGCTGCTGTGGCATGACTTAATTTATGCACATTAAAGTCACTATTATTGTCATGTGCCCTTAAAGTAAGAGCCTATTACTGTTCAAGAGCCCCTCCTACTACAGAAAAAATCTATTAAAAAATTTCCAATATATTGTCAACTTAAAATTTAGAGGGAAAAAAAAAAGACAAAAAAAGAAAGAAAACATTTAGATATTTGAAAAGGTATGATTTTCTGCACCAATATGTTGAGTAGGGTTGCCACCCGTCCCTTAAAATACAGAACACTTATAAGTTACACATGCTGCAGGGTGTGCAGGGAGGAATATAAATAGTGCTGTCCAGACACACAATACATGTTCCTCCCTGCATACCCTGCAGCATGTGTAACTCATAAGTGTTCAGGAAAACATGGTGGCAACCCCAATGTTGAGGGAATTAAGAGCATAAGCTTCAGGATTAAAAAGAAAAACATTTAAAATGAAGCAGTAGAATGGTCAGAGGATTACACATTTCAAATTGTAATGCCAACAATATGTCAATTAGATTGCAAAACCCCTTTAAAAAAAAAAAAATATGCATATAATTATTGTGACGGATACCCCCGGCTACCCTGACTGGGTAGCTCCGCCAAACGGGTCCTGCTTCCTTCCTGCCGACTGCAGCTATGTAGCTGGCAAGTGACCACAGCCTGTAGCCACCCCTGATGCCCGACAGCACCAGTACTCAGGATCCCACTCTGTGGCAGACTCCAGCTACCCAGGCTGGAAAGCTCTGCCTGAGGCTCCTTTCTCTGCCTGGAACAGGCTGCTATTTAGCCCAGGAAAGTGATTTTAGCTGGAACCAACCCAAATAACTAGACACAATAGCATTCTGATTTTACTGAAAACATGCACTCCTTTTATACAGACAGCTCATCTTGATAAGACCCTGGACAACCCCACTATTTTCCCGCCATTCCCTCCCCTCCAGACAGCCCGGCACCTCCTTAGGAGCCACAGTCCCACATAATCCCAATACATATGGGTGGCGGTTTCGGGGTGATCCCGGTGGAAAGCTCTCAGTCCCAAGATTTCACAGTCCAAAAATCAGCATGATTTGTTACTGGGGACCGGAGTTACAGTCCGTTGAAGTTATGGGGTTAGGGGTGTCCAAAATCCCTGGTTCCCAAAGGAGCTCCCCTCCTGCAATTCCACCACCCCTTGTACTCCCCAGGGGCTACTAATCCCAAAAAGAGCGGAGCTCTGGGGCACATGGTTGCTGGAGCGAGCTCGGTTAAAGTTAGCGGGTGTTCTGCTGTCCTGGGGCCGACCGGGAGTTCCAGGAGCCTGGTCAGCCTAAGAGGGGTTGGGCGGGTGTCCGTTGTGAGGTGGCCGACCGGGAGTTCCAGGAGCTTGGCCAGCCTAGGAGGGTTTTCCTCGTCATAAACCAACTCTTCTCTGAACACAAAAGGAAGACAAAACAAAGCAAACAAACAGCTTCCAGAGATGGTGGTTGCTCTGAGGAGCCCAAAATCACTGAGAAACAACAGGGGGGTGGGGATTTAACCCTTGCAGCCCAGTATCCGTGACAATTATTAAAATATTTAGGCAAGTACCCAATTTTTTTTAAAAAAAACATACCTATAAAAACGATGCATTATTGCAGTAAATCAAGAATGAACATCATGCATAGACTTCAATAGGTGAGACAAATTGTTGTAGTGCCTAAAACGCAGTGGATTCACATACATAAAGCATTTTTCTCCCAGCATTATGGGATGACATGGGGAGTGAAATCCTTTAGCTAATGCTGTTTGCAAGTTGTGTTGAAATATTTGAGTAATAAACTGTGAAAAACCCTTTGTATAAAACTTTTTTTAATTTACTTTATTCTCTCATTACACTGAAGTAATTGGCATACAGAAAATAATGCAGGAATATCTAAATACATTTGAAAGGAAATACACCTTCCAATGTATTGGAATGGGTGATTTGGTCAGCCAGTGGATGGAATATAGGTGACCAGTGGCAACATCTGGGCAGCCATATGGCAGATATGAATAGGCTAAGTGGACTGAAAGCTTTCTAGATGGAAAATGTTCACAAAGAACTTTAGACAGCACAAAATCAGAGGCCACTGTTTAAAATGGATAATAAACACCAAAAATGTTATGGTTTAAAAAAGATAGATAATACCTTAATTTACCATTCCTGAGTTTTGCATAACCAAAACCGTTATAGAAATATACTTTTTACTTCTGTAATTAGCTTGTATCTAAGCTTCTGTAGACTGCCTCCTCAGATCTTTTGACAGATTTGCAATTCAGGCATGGGAGCTAGTCGAGGAGCTATGGGATCCTCATTTTAATATCATAGTGGAACAATTCTAATATTAACAGCACCATTGTTGGTAGTTTCATGTTTCCGAATTACTCTAAAAACTTTAGAACAAGTCCTTTTCAACTTGAATGCCTTAATCGCTAACAGCACTTTTACTAAACGGTCCGTTACCGTATCACTAAATTATAGTTGTATAGAGTGATAATGAGGCCACTTTTACCTGAAAGCTAGAACTATTAATAGCACTTAACTAAACGGTTCGTTAATATATTACTCGTTGACAAATTGTATGCAACGATAACGAGTCCGCTTTACTTGAATACCAAAGCTGTTAATAGCATTTCATGAAACGGTCTGTTACCACACTACCAACAGTTGTTTTCAATTCTCAAGTGGGGATAATATGAGACAATTTTTGTGGAATAGTATATATTTTACATCATGATATATCAAGTGACATTTTTTATCCTTTTGTGACCTGAGAAAAAATACTATCACAATTTTCAGTAATTTTCGATCAACTTCTACCCTTCTCATTTAGATCTATCATTCCTATTTCCACACACACATATATATATTCTTGTACCATTTGAATTGACTGCAACATATATGACGTTGATATTTTGAATCTATAGCCACAAATTGTTACATTAGTGTCAGAATATATATAGGATATCAATACCTAGAATTTGCAGTCTATGATTGGAGAACTATTGTTGCAATATTAATGTGAAAACCAACACACACAACTGTGAATTTCCATTCTCTATAACATCATTTAATAGTCACCACTTACGAGCGGGACATTATATATTTACTTAGTTGAACAATCATATAGTATTAATTTTTTGCAAATATATATCCACTTTTAGAATATTTCATTTTAGAACTACTACCATTCATATACCCATATGGTGAGATATAACATTTGTCTCCTTAAATTGTTTGGAGATGTTACACTATTTTAGTCCAATGTGACTCACATTCCATAATTACAATACTGAAATATTATCTGGGCCATTATTCTTTTGGTCCTCTATTACCCCACTAGTATTTTATTGGTGCTTCATCTATGTGTTTCCACCATGTGTTTTTAAACTGTATTCCCCACCCCACCCCACCCCACTATATTTTTTTTTTTGTAATAATTTTTATTGGAGGTTCATTCGAAGGCATACAGGGTCACAAGAGCAAGTCTTACAGCACATGAAATAAAACTTCAGAGTTACAAAAGGCATAAACTGTAAAATGCAAGGATGAAGAATGCAGAGTCAACAATTTACACATTATGAAGACAAAATAAGAATAGGGTGCCAAACTTCTGAAAACCTTCTAAGTGACACCATAGGTCGCTTTTGGACCTCTATAGGAAAAAGGTAGTAATAAAGCTAGAGAAGGAATTTATAACCATGAGACCAGCTATGGATCTCAACAGTGAACCTAATTTTTATAACATTTAGCAACAAGAAAACATAAGTACGTTGCGATACATTCAAAATTAACAGTAGTAGCTGTGAATATTATAAAAAGAACTGTAATGTAATCGAGCAATCCTGCTAGACTAGGCGGGAAAAATAAACATAGTTATAGACAGCTATGCAGCGGGGTGTACTTATGAAGGGAATTATTTGGGTACAATATGGGTAAGAGAGGTTCAAATATATTCACATGTACATCAGGTAATAGAAATAACACTACACTGGCTGCAATATCACGAGATTAACTAAACAGAAAGGAATTGAGAGCAGCAGGTGAATTAATATACAAAACCAAGCTAAAACCTCTTTTTATAACAAATACATTCTTATGCATAGGTAATATGGTAATATATATATATATATATATATATATGAATGATGCAAAAGATTCTGTAACCATAGGGGGATTGGGTAAGGTGAAGCATAGACAAGAAAAGCTGCATAGTTGTCCCTCTTAGTATAGAGGCTACATTATATTATAACTGGGGGGGGGGGGTAATTTTTTAGTCGGGGGGGGGGAGGAGGTGGTAATATGGAGGTGATAGGCAAGATGCATAAACAGAACACTATATCTGCGGTGGGGGTTTCTAGGGCACATGGTTCGTTATAAAGTAGCCAGGATCAGGCTAGTTACATGGCTGGTCAATACTGTGTCTTGTATAAAAGACTGAGAAATCTTAAGGCGATAATTTTGACGCTAGGTACATGGTTCTATTGCAGTTCTATGAAGGGAAGGACTATACATATTAGCACTAGAGGAGGTCCAGCCTCACCCAGCACCCTATCGCCTCATTCTAGAAATTATCTCGCCGCCTCGGCCGCTGGCGGCAAGAAGTCATATGCACAAATTTCACCTAGGCACAGCGTATAGACATACAGTATGGGAGCCTGCAGACTTGAATATACTATGCAATAAAATATTGGAAGACTGTTAGTCTCGCAGTAAATGTAGATAATAAGGAGCTTGTAAACATAATATAATGCAATATATAGGCAATGTCAGCACTCTACACAACAGTCTAGTTAGCATATATGAAATACAGGTTAACATATAAAACTGAGAAATTGAAAATGCCTATTCAATCTGTAAACAAAAGGTGTGACCTTAGGGTATGAACTTAAATAGTGTGATACAACCAACCATGCAACTAATGAATATGTACAGGGCCAAACAATAACAAGGGGGTAATCTTATTAATAAAACAGCAAACAATTTCACACAAAACTAAACTCTATAAGGAAAAAAAAAAAGGGTGGCCCTGTGTCAGAGAAACAGTCATACTTTTATCTAGCTCTAAAGTTAACACGCATCATTATCTCAGCAGGGTTAGACCAATTATGAAACAGACATTTTTAGCTAGAATATATTGGAACAGAGCTCAGTGTGTAGACATAGTACCATAGTGCTTAAAATACAAGAACAAACAAGGAATTAGTATGTCCATATCCAGATGTAACATAACATCTAAAATAATCATATATAGATAACATTGAATTTAAATACTATTAGCATCCTGGTAGGTGCAAATAAAACAGTAAGCAAATGTAATACAAAGCTAAACCATATAGATAAAATGAAATAGGATGACCCTGTGTTGGAGAGGAATATTAGTGAGGCATTTCCGTATAGCCAGGGCAGGCTGTCCATGTTAAAAGACATGTTATATTAAATTTCAGGCTGGGTGAGAGGGGTACTGTGACGTGGAATGTCAATGTGAGAGCTCTCTTACCCCACACCAGACCGGGAAGCTGAACAACATCTCTGTGCCACCAGGCTATAACTCTGAATTGTGGCCATTAAGCCAGACCAAGTTAGGCAGACCGGAGGCAAAGAAGATTCCAGTAGTAGATTGAGATGTCCCCTCCAGCCTGCGCGGTCCTGCGCTAGAGATGGTAAGGGAGGCTCTGAGGCAATGTGGAAAACATGCGAGACAGCGAGGCAACAGTCAGCCTGTTCAAAGGGTGGTAAGTAGTACAGAGACCCTGGGGCACAAAAAAGAGCGTGTGAGTTCCTAATCTTTGTAGCGCAATATGCGCTGTGTACCTCTGGGGTCTTGTGACTTATCATAGATCGTAGGAGAAATCTCTTGTGGCTTGTTCTCCGCTTGGCTGTGTCGTAGGGTCAGTACAAGCGCTGCATGTGCGGACGCACCAACAGAAGGATTAGCCTCTAGGGATGTTGCATGACCAGCCGTGGAGGTTTTGTCTACTGCAGCATTCCGGATCAGGCAATCCTCAGCATGCTCACCCTCCACCACTAAGCACTTGCAATGATGGGATAGAGGACGCCGGGGCCCCAAAGCGTCACATCCTACTGGAGTAGCCATGTGGGTGGATGAGGGAGCTGCATGGTCCGTAGGGGTGTCTTCTGCCCGCTTGGATGCTAAGATGGTTAGATGTTCAAATACACCATAGCACCCATCCAGAAAGGTGTATATATCACTCATGATTTGCTCCGCAGTTTGCATAATTAAAGTAAGTGGAGGGCGCTTGGCTTAGGGATAAAGTTGGGCCCAAAATGGCCGATTTCAGTGCCGCCACAATATAAGTGCCCAAAGTCGCAAATTCAATTTTGTGGAGCTCACAGTAGAATCACAAGGTACTTATGGTGGTCAGAATTATAGAAGGACCCAGTTTTGAAGCTAGAACAGTCCTTAAAATTACATTGCATACACATTATGACAGGAGCAGCTGAGATGTGCGACTGACTTGCTTCATAGTTGGCTCCTCCCCCCCACCCCCCTATATTTTAATCATTGATTAATAAAATGTATCTTTTAAATACCTTCTTTTTGTGTTCCAACAATTTTGGAACATTCATGTGTCCATGTGTCAGTGTAAACCATAATCAATACCACTTACACAACATAAATCAAGACATAGATCTATCTTCAGTGGTTCATGGTGAGGTGTGCTATTTAGTATACACTTTTGCTGGATTTACCACTACTATATTTGCTTAATATATAATTTGTTACCCACACAATAGGTATAAAAGATACCAATAGATCTCATCTCTAAAGCAGTGTTTTTCAACCAGTGTGCCGTGGCACACTAGTGTGCCGTGAGAGATCCTCAGGTGTGCCACGGCAGACATATTGTGTGACATATTTTTTAAACTTTGCTTGTTTTTTACTCCCAGTGCAGGGGTAGTTTGTAGGAGGCATGGCATAACAGCACAATAAATACAGTATGTGTGTGTTTGTGTGTATGTGTATATATGCTGTATTAGGCTACAATGTGTGATTTTTTTTTAACATTTTGGGATGGTGGTGTGCCACAGGATTTTTTAATGTAAAAAAAAAGTGTGCCACGCAAAAAAAAGGTTAAAAATCACTGCTCTAAAGGATCTCCACTGTTAATGAAAATATTCATGATCAATGTTCAGTATCTGCATAATAGAGCCTTTGTGCATAGATATAATATACTGTACACATGACGTGTATAAAATATACAAATAGAAGTATCTCTACTGTTGTACTAAAATTAGAGAAATCCTGCACTAGTGCTTTAAAAATTAAACATGCAAAGTAATATTCATGAAAAGGTATATACCTAGAGGAGTGTATATATATATATATATATATATATATATATATATATATATATATATATATATATATATATATATATATATATATATATATATATGCTAATAGCATAGAACATGTAATGTCTTGCATATCTACAGAAACAGAAGTTCTGCCAATGTAAAAATTATTGTGTGTCCGTGCCCAATCACCAGGTCTCTACTAAGTACATAGTAAATATGTGTTTTTCAATTAGGTTATAACTACCCTTCTGTTCTACTTAACACCAGCGACGGCCACATGATAATACTATTGCTTGTATAGAAGTAGATATGCCACTACACTTTATAAATATAGAATCTTTACTAGGAGTCTGTGAGCACTCTGGTTTATCTAGACGAAGCATATGATACCTACTTGGCAGACTAGTCCTATCTATTAGTATAGAACTACCCTTAGATCCACCTTATATAGTATACAGGGGCTGCATGATAATATCATTAGACTATCAGTAGATTTTATGCACATAAGATTGGAATATACATCTGTTTTTGTGTATGTTGAAATCTGCGACTTGCTGGTCACTGTTTTATTCTTCATCTATATTTTTATCTCAACGCTGTATTAGCCTCATTTTTGTTCCATTAGTCACTTAGGTTATATTTTATTACTATTTTGTGTTATTAGAACGTGATATTGTATACCACCCGTGCCGATCGTGTTACACATTTAAAGTTGAGTCATAGAGCACATTATATTTGCTAAACTTAACCCAAAATAACATCTCAATTATTTAGAGCTTGGCAGGTTTATAAGAGGTGAGAAGTTACAATCCGTTAGTTATTAAGCTTGACTGTTTAGCCCACAAGTATCTTACCAGGTGCTCCTTTATTTAAACTATAAGGTGCAAATGCATAATTTGCTGGGGCACACATAGACATAATGCAATGCATAGTTTTAACTAGAAGCTCATCACGATAGCCCTGATGTAGGCAGGTCCTACATTACTAATATCAGTTATACCTTTATTCTCCTACGTATCCTAAGTAAGCCTCATAAGCTATGTCAGCCCTGTGAATTTAGAACTTGAGGCTCTCTTGAATTAGGTGTAACTTTAACCCATTTTACAGTTACTTCATAAGTTACTTACCGCACCTCAATAACCACCTCCTCCCTCCCCCCCCCCCCCTTATACATAATATACCTCCTTGTTAAGGAGATTTAACTTAGCGGTTTGTCTTGTCTATGCCGCACCCTACCCTATCATTATAATTACAGCTATAAAATGCCAGTTGTTCATATTGTGAACCACACCGTAACTCTATTTACCTTTTGTATAGTAATGTTAAAAACTAGGAAAAAATGAGGTTTGATAATGGAGGTCCAAATGTGATCTCTTTAGCTGAGACACCTTCCATACCTTGATTAGTCTTTCTTGAGGTCCAAGAGTGGCCACCTTTATTTATTGGGAGGTATACTGTATATCAGGCAGATTACTTGAACACTAATGTCTTGTTTATTGTCACTGCTTAGTACTATACTGTTAGTTTCTCATTGATCTTATTGTGATATTTCAATGTATACTTTTTCTTTTTGTATGCCTGTTCTTTTTCAACCTCAATAAAAAAAAATTATTTAAAAAAAAATAAAAAAAATTATTGTGTGCTACTACACATGCAATAAACAGCTTCTAGAGATTTGCATATAATATTGTTCATGAAGCATATCACTGCAAATAAGGGTCCAAAGAGCATAAAATGTACAACAGTTTATAAAATGCTGACTGACATAAAAATTATATGTTTACATCCCCTGGCAATGATGGGGGGTACAATGCTTAATTAACTTATAAAGAAGTATTAATAGCGCAGATAATTAGAATAAATGATAATGGCACCATATGTCATTATGTTCAGTACTATATAGTTGCACATATTATAGTAAATTGTGTACACTGTAGATCACATTAGAATGTGCTGATGTGTACAGTTGCCTAAAGGTCTTTGCAAAAACACCTGCATACAAGATGTTATCAAATCTGAACCGTTCGAAATAAGTGATTACACCTTTGTGAATATACAGCATGTAGTGCTTTATTAGCAGAGCGTGTATATACACAGCATGTAGTGTTTTATTAACTCAATAATAATAGCCACACAATATGCTGTCATAGCCTAGCTACTTAGAGGTATAAGTGAGTAGATCCTGAGCAACAGAGACAGTATATAATTCCTTAAAGGGACAGTCAACTCCAACATTTTTATAGTTTCAAAAGATAGATAATCCCTTTATTACCCATGCACCAGTATTGCAGAGCCAACATGGTTATATTAATATACTTTTTACCTCTGTGATTACCTTTTATCTTAGCCTTTTCTGACAGCCCCCTGATCACATGACTATTTATTATATATTGACTTGCATTTTAGCCAATTAGTGCTGTGTTGTGCACAACTTTACGGGCGTGAGCACAATGTTATCTATACGGCCCACATGAACTAGCAGTCTCCTGTTGTGGAAAGCAAATAAAAAAAAAATTAAAAAAAAATACATGTGATTAAAGGGATACTAACCCCACATTTTTTCTTTCACGATTCAGATAGAGCATGCAATTTTAAGCAATTTTCTAATTTACTCCTATTATCAATTTTTCTTTGTTCTCATGTTATCTTGATTTGAAAAAGCAGTAATAAAAGGTTAGAAGCCTCCCATTTTTAGTTCAGCACCTTGGTAGAGCTTGCTGATTGGTTTGCTACATTTAGCCACAAATCAGCAAGTGCTACCCAGGTGCTGAACAAAAAATGGTCCGGTGTTGTAAAGTTAGTTTTCCACCGCGTAGGAATGTGACTACCGCGTCACTTCCGGTGACTTTAATCAGCTGCTGGAGGTTTGTGGCACTCACTGCTCATGTGCTAGAGGCCCAACCTCCTACAAACAGCTGTTTAAGGCAGAATAGGTGACAACTTACTTGAGAACATCGGTGTTCTAAAGTAAGTTGCCTACCGCGTAGGAATTGCCGCCTGATCACTCTGTCCTTCTCTCCATAACATAGATTTTATTTTGCAATAATTTTGAAATAGTTTTTACTTGCTGTATTTAGCTCCTTTTTCGCCGTTCTATACCTTTATAGCAATATCGCAAATTAGTGATGTACTGTGCTGTATTTTTTGTGTGTTTTCTGAATGATCATTTCCTAAAGCCTCCAATATAATCCTCGTTATGAATTATCTTCTTGCTTCCACCAATGTCTAATGGAGGCTTTAGGAAATGATCATTCAGAAAATCAGAAAACACAAAAATACAGCACGGTACAGCGTTGACTAATTTGAGATATACAGCAAGTAAAAACTATTTAAAAATTATTGCAAAATAAAATCTGTGTTATGGAGAGAAGGACAGATCGATCAGGTGGCAATTCCTACGCGGCAGACAACTTACTTTAGAACACCGGTTTTCTAAAGTAAGTTGTCACCTATTCTGCCTTAAACAACCGTTTGTAGAAGGTTGGGCCTCCAGTGAGCGCTGTTTATTGTGCCTTAAACATGCGCAGAGAGCGCCACAACCCTCCAGCAGCTGACTACGCGTCACCGGAAGTAACGCGGTATTCAAATTCTTATGGTAGACATCTTAATTTAAGACACCGGCTCTAAAGCTTACAGTACTGTTTTTTCAAATCAAGATAGAATGAGAACAAAGAAAAAATAATAATAGGAGTAAATTAGAAAGGTGCTTAAAATATTATGCTCTATCTGAATCATGAAAGAAAAAAAAAATTGGGTTTAGTATCCCTTTAACCCCTTAATGACCGGACCATTTTTCAATTTTCTTACCCTTAATGACAATGGCTATTTTTACATTTCTGCAGTGTTTGCATTTAGCTGTAATTTTCCTCTTACTCGTTTACTGTACCCACACATATTATATACCGTTTTTCTCGCCATTAAATGGACTTTCTAAAGATACCATTATTTTCATCATATCTTATAATTTACTAAAATGATAAAATATGAGGAAAAATGGAAAAAAACACACTTTTTCTAACTTTGACCCCCAAAATCTGTTACACATCTACAATCGCCAAAAAACACCCATGCTAAATAGTTTATAAATTTTGTCCTGAGTTTAGAAATACCCAATGTTTGCACGTTCTTTGCTTTTTTTGCAATTTATGGGGCAATAAATACAAGTAGCACTTCGCTATTTCCAAACCACCTTTTTTTCAAAATTAGCGCTAGTTACTTTGGAACCCTGATATCTGTCAGGAATCCCTGAATATCCCTTGACATGCATATATTTTGTTTTAGAAGACATCCCAAAGTATTGATCTAGGCCCATTTTGGTATATTTCATGCCACCATTTCACCGCCAAATGCGATAAAAAAAAAAAGTTCACTTTTTCACAAATTTTGTCACAAACTTTAGGTTTCCCACTGAAATTATTTACAAACAGCTTCTGCAATTATGGCACAAATGGTTGTAAATGCTTCTCTGGGATCCCCTTTTTCAGAAATAACAGACTTATATGGCTTTGTGGTTGCGTTTCGGTAATTAGAAGGCCGCTAAATGCTGCTGCGCACCACACGTGTTTTATGCCCAGGAGTGAAGGGGTTAATTAGGGAGCTTGTAGGGAGCTTGTAGTGTTAATTTTAGCTTTAGTGTAGTGTAGTAGACAACCCCAAGTATTGATCTAGGCCCATTTTGGTATATTTTTTGCCACCATTTCACTGCCAAATGCGAGCAAATAAAAAATAAAAAAACTTTACTTTCACAATTTTAGGTTTCTCACTGAAATTATTTACAAATAGCTTGTGCTATTATGGCAGAAATTGTTGGAAAAGCTTCTCTGGGATCCCCTTTGTTCAGAAATAGCAGACTTATATGGCTTTGGCGTTGCTTTTTGGTATTTAGAAGGCCGCTAAATGCTGCTGCGCACCACACGTGAATTATGCCCAGCAGTGAAGGGGTTAAATTAGGTAGCTTGTAAGGAGCTTGCAGGGTTAATTTTAGAGATCAGCCTCCCACCTGTCACATCCCACCCCCTGATCCCTCCCAAACAGCTCTCTTCCCTCCCCCACCCCACAATTGTTCCCGCCATCTTAAGTACTGGCAGAAAGTCTGCCAGTACTAAATAAGAGTTTTTTGGGTTTTTTTTAATAAAAATAATAAAATATTTTAGTTGTGATGAACCCCTGCCTTAGCACCAACCTCCCTGATCCCCCCCTCCAGCTCTCTAACCCTCTCCCCTACCTAATTACCGCCATCTTGGGTACTGGCAGCTGTCTGCCAGTACCCAGTTTGGCCCCACAAACCAAAGTATTTTAATTTTATTTTTAACTTTTATTTTTATTTTTAATTATTTCTGTAGTGTAGCAGCCCACCCCACAATACCCCCATCCCCTCCCCCTCCCAGATCCTTTTATATGTAAAAAAAAAAAAATGTAACTTTTTTTCCCCCTTCCTTCCTTCATTGGTGTCAGTGTGGCTAATGTGCGCGCGTGCACGTGCCCCCACGTGCACTCGCGTCCACGTGCGTGCGCATCGTGCACACGCGCGTATCGTGCTCGCGCGCACACGCTCCCTCCTCCCACCCAGACAACGGCACCATCGGCACCATCGTTATCAGTGCAGAGAGGGCCACAGAGTGGCTCTCTCTGCATCGGAGGCTTGTAAAGGGGTATTGCAGGATGCCTCCATATCGAGGCATCACTGTAATACCCTCAGAGCTGCTGGAAGTGCTTGTGATCACTTCCAGCACTTTGTTAGACAACTGACGTACCAGGTACGTCTATTGTCATTAACAGTTAGTTTTTGCATGACGTACCTGGTACGTCAGTTGTCATTAAGGGGTTAAGAGGCTGTCTTTAGTGGCTTAGAAACTGTCAGAAGTTTAGAGGTTTAAATGTTTTAAAGTATATATTAATAGAACAATGTTGGTTGTGCAAAGCTGGCGAATGGGTAGTAAATGTGTTACCTATCTTTTTAAACAATAACAATTTTGGTGCCAACTGTCCCTTTAAAGAAAGTATAAAGGGCGTGGCTAAATAACATACACAATAGGAGGTAAATATCTCTAACAGTGTATTGACCTGACAGTGGAACATGCTTGTACACAAATGTACTGTATGTACAGAGAGGGTTATCAGTAAATGATTCCTCTAATGTGCCTACAATGATTTTGGTGGGGACATAATCATTTTGTTCCATAGTGTGTAATGGCAGAGTATGTAGGGATACCAGATATGCACAAACAATAAAATTGGTTGATACAATTCTACACTAAGCTTAAAAACTCCACTGACTTTTATTACATGCTCCCAGGTTCTAGAGTCTAACCTGACATCTTGCAAGGAGAAATGCATAGAAAAAATTAATTGCTCAAGTACTTTTAGAAATGACTGCCCTATAATTTCCTGATCCGATTTCTGCCTAGTAAGTGCTCCTGAATGGATAGCAAAGGCCTGGGAAGCTGAGGGACGGGGCTACCACAGGAGAGATGCTAGTTTACCTCAGAGAACGCTTGAAAGCCATTTTGAGTATAACATTAAATAATGTGCACCAAGCATAATAAACGCATAACCCTCAAACACGTTTCCCTGTTTAACCAGAGTTTCCTCTATTGATCAGCTAACTGCACTAAAAAGTAAATAACGGTTATTTTAAAGGGCCAGGCACCTATTTTTAAAAAGTGCTTTAAATACTTGGCCAGAGCGCTGTGAAGGGCAACATTGTCCCTGATAAGAATAGGGTAGGGACAAAAAAAAAAAAAGTGTGTCATGAGGAGAGCAAACTAAGTCCCCTGGCTATGCTTTACCTATGTCAGAGTACCTACAAATAGCCTCTGGACTGTGTGTGTGCTGTGTAAAGTTACTTACCTTATGCAGAACCCCTCCACTGACTTACCAGGCATGTCAATGCAGCTGCAGCAGTATCCAGTAGAGAGCCCATCCAGTGCAGGTATTTAGTACCGCAGGGGATTGCATTGCAGTAGGAAATACCTGTGTCCCTCACTGCAAAGCATGGGGGTAGTTATGGCTGAAGTCCCATAGGGAAATGCATGTGCACGTAATAGGGTATTTGTAACGGCAATGTCGCTACAAGGACATTCAGCATCAGTTAACTGCATGGTAATATTTTACTTGAAGTAATGGTCCTTTCCCCAGTCCATGTACCCTCCTTGTTGTAAACTGCATTATAGCAGAACAAACTGGAAATGCATGGGTTAACTTAGGTAGCTTCTGTGCCCAGAGACTAAGTAAAGCAATTAGTGTTAGAACTATTGTTGGTGTTTGCTATTCCTTCCTGATTGCTTATGTCCCTTGAACAAGGGGTTAAGTCAGGATGTCAGCAGGATTTGATTAAGTCCCTCAGTTAATGTCCCCTCCCTCTTATGTAAAAAGTGAACTGTATTTAAAGGGACATTATTCACTAGATTTTTATTTGCATAAATGTATTGTAGATGATCCATTTATATAGTTTATACAGCTTTTTTTTTTTTTTTAAATATATAGTTTTTTTTTTAACCCTTTGAGTGTTAATGACGGCTCTGAGTCGTCACAGAGTTTCCCACTCTGGTGCTAATGACGGCTCAGAGCAGTCACTAGCACTCTCCCACCTTAAGGGAGATCTGGGGGCTCCCAACCCCTCCTACCACGGCAATCGGGCCTGCATAGTGATAGGCATTGCCGGGGCTTCACGTTATGCGCGGTGACGTCACACGCAATAACGTGATGACTTCACCGTGCAACTTTATTTATACTTAACAATGTTAAGTATAGGAGCAGGGGGCATGATGCTTAGAAGCCTGTATCTCAGCCATCTAAGTAGCTACAGACCCGCAAGACCCACCATTAGAAAGGTAATCGCCTAACCTGTTTAACAGTGTACGTTTTGGGGGTACGTCACCCAGGTCTGAAAGTGCTTACCACTCAAAGGGTTAAATAACATTTCTCTGATTTTAAGACTTCTAACCAAACCCCAAAGATTTAGGAGAATACTGATGAATACCTACTCCAGCTTGCTCCTGTTTGTGTAAAGAGACTTTTTCATATACAGAGGAAGGGGGATATAACCCTTTTAACAGTGCTAAACTGGGAGCTTCCAGGT
>NC_069502.1:720314904-720394904 GCF_027579735.1 Bombina bombina | reverse complement strand
TTTTGCATTGGTAGCAACAATGGGAATCTTCCCAGGTCTGCTCTGCATCCATTGTTAGGGGCACTTCTGTGTATCCGCAGTGTATATTTACAGAATTGGAGATGTGCAATTTCTGTGAGAGTTTTGTCCCATTCTCTGTAGTTCTGGGTCAGTGTTGGGCCCCAGACCTCACAGCCATACAGCAGGATTGGTACAATGGTGCTTTCAAATACCTTAAGTAATAGTTCTGTAGGAGGGTTTAGACTGGCTAGCAGCTTCTTTATTGCATGGAAGGCTCTAAGGGCTTTTTCTTGCAGTTTTTTGATGGCCAGTTTAAAGCTTCCTGATGCACTCAGTGTAAGCCCAAGAAAGGTATAATTTAATGTGTGCTCTACCTCTTTAGAGAACAATAGGAATTTGAGTTTTTGCTGGAGATTTTTGGGCTTTTTCTGGAAAATCATGACTTACGTTTTTTCCATATTCACTTCCATTGCCCATGACTTACAGTATGTCTGCAGTATGTCTAGTTTTTCTTGCAAACCCACTGCTGTGGGGGACAGGATGACCAGGTCATCTGCATATAAGAGATAATGGATTTCCTTCCCATTCAGGGATATACCTGGTGCTGTGCATTTCTCCAGTACTGTGGGCAGATCATTAATGTACAGGTTGAATAATGTGGGGCTGAGGCTGCATCCTTGTCTGACACCTCTCTTTTGTTCAAAGCTCTTTGTTTGTAGTTTGTTTATTTTAACTTTACATTTGAGGGATGAATACATGGTCTTTATTATGTCATATGTCTTCCCACCAATTCCACTTGCAGCAGTTTCATGTATAGGCCAGGGTGCCAGATTGAGTCAAATGCTTTTTTGAAGTCCACAAAACATGCAAACACCTTCCCTGATGGTGAGCTTTTCACATACTTATTAGTGATAGCTTGTAATGTGAATATGTGGTCTGTGGTTCTTTGTTTAGGGAGGAAACATATCTGACTCATGAGCAGGGTTCTGCTGTCTATTAGAAATTTTAATATTCTCTGGTTCAGGATTGTGCAGAAGAGTTTGCTCACATTGCTGTTTACACAGACTCGCCTGTAATTATTTGGGTCAGTTAGATCCCTATATTTGCGGATTGGGGTAACCAGACCTTCTGTCCATGTTTCTGGGAAGTGCCCTGATTGTAAGATGATATTAAACCGTTTTGTGAGAGCCTCTTGGAGCTGTGGGCTGCTGTGAATCAGCATCTCATTTAGTATTTGGTCAGATCCACAAGCTTTTCTTGGTTTTCATGCCCTTATGCCTTCTGCAACTTCCTGTAGTGTGAAGGTGAAGTCTAGAGGAGTATGATAGTTCTTTATTAAATTTTCTAAATTTAACAGTTTTCCATGAGTTTCTTTTTGTGACATAATGAGCTTATTAGGTTCTAGATCTTTGTATAATGTTTTAAAATAATCTGTCCATATGTCACCATCTTGGATTGGAATATGCCCAGTGGCTTTTGAGGTGAATTTTTTCCACAAGTTCCAAAAGGAATTATTATCTGTTGACTCTTGAATTTGGGACAGTGTTTTATTTAGGTGGTTTATTTTCTTGCGCTTAAGGATATTTTTGTACTCTTTTAGTTTACGGTTATATGTGCACCTCAGATCCTCTCGCAGTGGTTTTCTGTGTTAAAGGTTTGATAATTTTCTCACCTCAAGTCTTAAGGCTGCACATTCTTTATCAAACCAATCATTTTTATTGTTATTTTTCCTGTGTCTTTTGTCTGACAGTTTAAGGGATTTGTTTGCTGATCTATGGAGAATAGTTGTTAAATCAATTGTTGCTTTATTTGTGTCATATGGAGTATAACTGTAGCTTCTATTAATGAAAGCATTAATTTGATTAATTATCTCCTCAGTTTCCAAGCTGTTCATAAAGATTTCCTTACTTTGTTGGGACCACAGGTAATTAGGGGGCATTCTGTACAGATGTTTCCTGGCTTTCCATGTTGTGATTTTCTTTGAACTATTGATGTGTATGACAAATTGGTTATGGTCTGATAGGTAGGACTGGGGTCTTACCGATCAGCGAACTGATCTTTCTGATGTTCAGGTCAGTTATCACATAGTCAATGACACTTTTACCACTTGAGGAGTTAAATGTAAAACTTCCCAGCCTGTCTCCAGTTACCCTTCCATTTACAATGTACAAACCTAATCTTTTACAAATATCAAGGAGTTTTATCCCATGTGTGTTTACTATTTTATCATAGCTGTTTCTCTGAGTGTCCATCAGAGTGTCAAAATTCATACGCTTTCCAAATATATGTTTATTTCCTTGGCTGGGGGTACAGTCCCTTGCATTGCTTGTGCGAGCATTCATGTCTCCGATTAGCATAATTTGTCCTTTGGTTTGAAAGTTTGAGCTCTCCCCCTGCAGTGTATTGAAGTATTCTGGGTCATAATATGGTGATTCCCGTTGTGGAATGTATATGGCACAGAGGTAGAGATTGTGAGATGTCTGTACAAGGTTCTTTGATATTTGTATCCACAGATGTGTTGCACCTCTCTTCACTGGGGTGATAAATGGTTTTAAGACTCTCTTTGCACCACACTAATAACCCCCCTGAGAGTCTCCCTCCTTTCTTATCTTTTGTTGTTGCAGGAATTACTAACTCTTTATAGTCCATAGGGCAAGATGATGCTGTGCTTCTATCTTGCCATGTCTCCTGTAACAAGATATCATGATTTCTTATATTTTGTTGAAAATCAGGATCTCTGATTTTGTCTCCAAAGGTGGAGGAAGTGAGTCCTTTTATGTTCCAGCTGCTAATTGTGAGACTGTTCATCTTGTGTTCAGTCTATAGTGTGCTAATTAATGTTTCAGGCTGTGAGAATTAAGGTTTGTTTGTTTTTTTTCCCTCTTACAGTTCATTTGTGATATCCTGGTTTGTTTCTAAAGCTTTTCATGTAGTGCATGGATTAGTTCTCAAATTTCCCTAAATTCTGAGTCTGCCTGCATATTTTGCCTTCTATTTCTTTGGAAGTCTCTGTAGTGGGCACTGTATTTGCTGTTAGGAGCCTGTACCGTCCATTTGAGGATATCAAGGATCTTTTACTTTTATTCCATGTATTCAAGTATCCACTCCAATGTGTAGTTGTTCTATCCCTGTTATTATCGGGGGGGGGGGGGTCTCTCTAAATGTGAAGTGAGTATGTTGCGTTCCAGTGTTGTATCTTTTAGATTTTTGGCAAACATATGTACCCCCCGTTTGTTCAGATGTACTTGATCATATAGGTGTGTACAGTTAATGTTGTGGTGTTGGGCCACCATTATGTTTGGGGTTTGAGCCTTTAGTTACATATTGATGTTTTGGACAATATCACTGTGTATGTCACACCTTGGTAATAGGCTAGAAAGGATGATTTTTGTTAGTGGGAATTTATTTCTTGTGATAGTTATCAGGTCTTCCATTGCATTAATATATTTCTCTGGATCTTGCAGTTCATTTGAGCCAGTGTGGATGATTATATATTTTGGGTTATTAAAATTTGGGTTTAGAATTCTCTTTTGCTTTTTCCATGTTTACACCTTTATACTGGAGAACTCTCTTACCAGGGAAGAGGCGCTTTCCATCTAGGTATTTGCCATTTGAGTCCATTAAGATGAGAACATCTGTCTCAGGGGTTTGCCTTATGTGCTCTTCTGGTTTATTTTTTGTAAAATTCTGTAGTGGATTTTCAGGGATTTCCTTAGTGGCCCCCAGTACACTGGCCAGCTGCTCTGCTTGGTTTTCCGCTCTGACCTGGGCTGTAGTCTGTTGTTGCTTGGCAGGGGGCTGTGTCTGGTCTTTGGGTGTTTTCTCTTGAGCAGACTGGGTCCCTGCTTGTGGTTCTTTCTGCCTTATTTCTCCCAAGGTCACTGTCGCTGGGTTATGTACTATTTTGTTCTTTTGAAAGTTTATTGTTGGTCTATGTGGAGCTATGTATTGGTTGTTTGGGTGATTTTCCTAATGGCGTTTCAGTTCTTCCTTGGATTTCTTGAGATCACATTTTAATCTTTCATTGTCAATAATTAGATCAGAGATTTGTGATCTGATTTCCTGGATTTCCCGTTTGTGCTCCTGCTTGATGGTCATGAGCTCTTGCTTTACCCAATCTAACTGATCTTTTGTACAAGGTCCTTTTTTGTTGATTCACGGAACTCTGCAAAGTCTCTTTCTAGTTAGGCCAAAAAGTCCCTTAGAGCTTTGTCAGTTATGGGTGAGTGTTTCACTGTTTTATTCTGTTTCTCTGTCTGTGATACCCTTGTATTTTCTGTTGATACAATATCCGATGAGGTTTTATTTAGTTCTTCTTCCCTAATAGCGAGTTCTCTATTGACCAAGAATTTCTGTTTCAGTATTTTAAACTGTGTTTCAAATAAATCCAGGCAGGATTTGCTTCCTTGTATCATTACTGTGCCGTTATTATATATATTTATTGTTTAAAGCGTATTTTCACAGTCTTCTCCATCGTGTACAATGATCTGTCTTCCGTTCCCATTTCCCTTTTTTTGAATGTTAATAAAGTTTTCCCGTAAGGGTTTTGTGCTTTTTTTGGTCTCTATAAGAATAATCAGCGATAAGTAGTTCAGGGTTGTTGAGGAGGTTTTCTTTAAATCCTTTTTGGGCTGCTCCAGTTTTGAGGTCCTCTGGGTATATAATTTCGTAGCATTCCTGGCCACTTGGTACAAGGTAATCCAGGGTCTTGCTGTTCCCGGAGTTCATTTTCTGTGCAGTATTATTGCTTAGATATTCAAAATATATGTTTGTTTAATCCAAAGTAAAAGTGATATAAACCAGCTATAATATCCAAAAATATTGTATTCCGGTAACCTTTAGATCTTGTTAGTATTTAATTTGCATCCTAAGTAGTACAAGACTCGTTTCCATGCATTAAAAGGATGTGATGCTTCTCTTGTCCCAGGGTATAGAGGTGGTAATAGTATTTAGTTGAGACTTTTACTTTCTCTGAGTAGATTCCAGGTTTTCCAAGTAGAAGTAGAATTGTATTATATCCAGTAAAAATTCAGAAAGTTACCTTAAAGGGACACTCAAGTCAAAATTAAACTTTCATGATTCAGATAGAGCAGCAATTTTAAACAACTTTCCAATTTACTTCCATTAACAAAATGTGCACAGTCTTTTTATATTTACACTTTTTGAGTCACGAACTCCCACTGAGCATGTGCATGAATTCCCAGCATATACGTACATGCATTTGCGATTGGCTGATGGCTGTCACATGATACAGGGGGAGTGGAAATAGACATAACTTTGAAATTTATTTAAAAAAAATCTACTACTCATTTGAAGTTCAGACTAGGTGCTATTGCATTGTCTTCTTATCATGCATTTGTTGATTATGCAAATGTACAGTGTTGACTGGTCCTTTAATTCTCACAGCCTGTAGTTTAGAAGTTCAGCAGCATCTCGTTTTTATCATCAAATTTATAATCCTGTATTATCTCCAAAAATATTGTATTCCAATATCTCTTCAGTCTATACTGTAAATATGTGCTTCCGTCTCTCTCTGTGTCTCTACTCGTCTGTACTCTCTCTGTAGGTACAAGTAGCTCAAGCAGTGTGCAGAAACCAGAGCACTGGTCTAAATGAAGTAATCCAGGGGTCCCAAGATCAGATTGCATAGCTGTGCCACAAATTCCCACACACCAAGATAGCTGCCAACAAATTAAAGGGACAGTAAATTCAAAATTAAAAAAAAAAAAAAACAACCTTTCATGATTCAAATAGAGAATACAATTTTAAACAACTTTTCAGTTAATTTTATCTAATTTACTTTTTTTTCACTTGGTATCCTTTGTTAAAAAAAACACATACATAGGTAGGCTCAGGAGCAACAATGCACTACTGGGGGCTAGCTAGGGGCTGCATGTATATATATGACAAGAAGACTGTTGAAGGTGCGCTAAGGGAGTGTAAACCTCTCTTAAAGAACCTCCTCCAAGGGTTCCTGTAGTGTAAGATATAAATTTACCGCTAATATAAAGATTTATTTATTTAGTCTGTGAGATATATCTATATCAACTGTAAACTATAGAGGCTAAATATTTATCTATGAAGAATCAGTCCTACTTGTCCAGAGGGTATTGCTTAGCTGTGAATGCCTTATCCTAATAAACTTGTAAAGATATATGTCAGGCAGAACATACAGTGATGTGAGATGTCATCGCAGAAAATGCAGCATGTCTGCAGAAAGAACAGAACACATGCAGGAACTGTTAGCGCTTGAACTTTGTAGTGCTGCTCCACATTAGACAGTTCTCTTCAAACAGAGCTGTGCTCTGGCTGCACTGTATACATTTTCCTTAACACAGTGCATCCAGGGCAAAGTGCTGTTTGAAGTGAGCAGTCAAATATGCAGTAGCGCTGCAAAGCAGCAGCGCATTGCTTGTTAATGGCCTCTCAGAGATTTTTTCAAATCCACCCCTTAGCTTTTCCCAGTCTGCAAAGCTATTTATTCTGAATGTAAGAGCACTGCATCTTTTTATTACTACATTTCTATGTTAGACCAAGAGAAAATGAAAAAGATTTATTAAAGAGACATTTTTAAATGTCTTTTTTTTTGTATGCAGCTAATTTGCAATGCAATTTTCAACTACTGCACTATATTATAAAACATTAAAAATTGCTATATTCTTCAGTTAACCGACACATTGCAATTAAACTGGTGCCTTAGTGTAGCTGTCTAATTTAAAAAATAATTTTATTTAAAAATGACCTGCAGAAACATTTTCACTAAAAAAAAATCTCATTGCAGAAAGTAAAGAAAAGTTCTGCCTCATATGTGAAGATTAATATATATATTATTATATATTTGGCTATCAGTACCAAATGATTCATTCATTCATAAAACATTAAATGCATTGACTTTAAACCCATATTCAATCCTCCCCCATTCTGTATGCAAAGTTAAAATGCATCCAAGTGAGGACAATAAAACATTTGGTTTACTTAACTTAAACAGCCACCATATTATGGTCACTACCTGGAAATGTGTGATAAAATTTCCTACTCCTTACAAAGTAGCCTAGAAGTCTAGCATAAGTGACATATTTTGTGGGAAAGTAACCATTTACATTTCAATGCAAATTAGTCCCTGCTGTGTAATTGAAGCAATGAAAATTTGACCAGCTAAAAACACATGTTCTAAATTATACTCTTAAACCCATTGTTAAAATACAGCATAGAAATGGATACACACACGTACATATGTATTTAGACAAAATATTTAATATATATACACCTTAGACTGTATTACATGTCTATAATGAAATTCAGATTGAAGTAAATTAAATGAATAACTGCATTAGTATATATAAAATGTTTAAGTTATTCCAAAATTAATAAAAATTTCTCTGTGTTCCAGGAAGCTAATGGAAAATGAAAATTATAGGAACAACTGATGTAATGAGATTTCTGAATGAATATCTGTACAATGAATGTAGAAATGCTGGGTTTCATATCAATATGGATATTTGTGGACCTAAAAAGCATTGATTAATAGGAACATTTTAGATAAATGCTGCAAATAGATTTATACATATTTGACAATTTTTCCCTTTCATTTTTAAGGAAAACGAGATATATTTAGCCATAAAAACAGACACGATTCATGCATTCAGGATTTATTAGAAATATATTATATTCATGTTGGGATGCAGTGCAGTACTGAATATAAGATATGCTGTGTTTGTATATAAATGTGGGGAAATGACCTGGTGACATTTTAAATGGGATTTTAAGCTAATCAGTTAGCAGTATAAATTACTTTGATGAAATATGGTATTTAAAAAAAAAAAAAAAAAAAGAATACTGATGTTTCATATTAAAATAATCAGAAGGAATAATGTGACATAGTCCAGTACATGTGAACATGTAACTTATTAATGTAAAGAAATTATGGCATTTTGAATATATATTTTAAAGAAATATTTTTTACTGTCTAGAAATGGTTAAATAAATATATATATATATATATATATATATATATATATATATATATATATATATATATTCTAGAATTGTCTTAATTGTAGATAACTAAGAATGTATTTCAGTTAGATAAATTGGCATAGAGTTTGGTTATTGGTACAAATAATATATACAATTTCTGATGTTTTAAATTGGAAATATATAGGATAAATTGTGGCTAAATAGCGGAGTGTATTGCTTGAATGTTAGTAGCTAAATATCTTGGAATCTCATTGTGTTAATCGAATGAAATCCTATTGTGAATAAGGCTAGTTAAAAAGTTACAATTTGGTTTGCCTTGTAAAGAGTATTGCAACAGTTTAAACACTATATAGTTTGACTCATATTCTGGTTCTTACAAATTTATTTCTAATATATAAATATCAACTAATAAAAAAGAATTCAGGAATTTATATTAAATTTTATGGTTTCTAGTATATGCATATTGATTAAGGGTTTAATTTAAAGAAAAATTATTAAATATATTGTGTTATAACCCATATACTGACAAACTTTAAAATTACTTGTGAGGAAAAAATGTCTAGGTTAGTGCAACCATAGGGAATTAGACTTATGTATCAACTATTGGTGAAAATCAAATGAGTGAATATTTGTGTACAAATGAAATTACAAAATACCAACAGTACAATCTAAAAGTTTAATTGCAGGTATCTAACATATGAAAATAATTAGCATATGCTTAAAAATAGGGACGTCTACCTTCAGGCAAAAATGTTAAAAAAAAAAAAATAGTAGTAATCACCTTTTAAAAGTCCTTGATTTCTTCAGAATTAGTGCTTGTTATTAGATAAAAGCTTGAAATATATATGGCTATTTAGTCCTTTTATAAGTGCAACTCTTGTAGCATGTATTCGCTATAATGTAACGTAGCGTATAAATGTATCTTTAACATAAGCTTACAGTCTCTTAATGATCGTTTGTAACAGATTGTATCAGATTTGTAACAGATTGTATCAGTAACAATTTCTTGAATGGATAATAACCGTAGTGAAACTACTATGACAAAGTTAGCTTTAGGGTCAGACAGCGACCGGACTCACCACCTGGAATAATGCAGTCTCCTTGGGAGGTTCCTTTTACCACTTTTTCAGCTTTTTATTTCTCTCCGGTCCTGGCTTCTAATATCCTTACAGCATTTGAGTACACAGTGGATGTCTTTGATAAAGCCCATACTACAGGTGAAACGTGTCAAAGTAGTTGGCTGAGGTGCTTGGTTCAATTTTGCTTGGAATTGGCTTTTAAAAAAAAGTACTTGTTAATACATAAGTTCATACAAGACTGTTTTGAGAGGATGGCAAAAACCAACTAAGGAAAACCCAATCATGGAGCTGTATTAGGGTCACGTGACAAACACGGAACTGTTGGATCTGACTGTGTACTCAAACGCTGTAAGGATATCAGAAGCCAGGACCGGAGAGAAATAAAAAGCTGCAAAAGTGGTAAAAGGAACCTCCCAAGGAGACGGCATTATTCCAGGTGGTGAGTCCGGTCGCTGTCTGACCCTAAAACGAACTTTGTCATAGTAGTTTCACTACGGTGATTATCCATTCAAGAAATTGTTACTGATACAATTGATCATTAAGAGACTGTAAGCTTATGTTAAAGATACATTTATACGCTACGTTACATTATAGTGAATACATGCTACAAGAGTTGCAACACTTAAAAAAGGACTAAATAGACATATATATTGCAAGCTTTTAAGCTTTTCTCATAACAAGTGCTTATTCTGAAGAAATCAAGGACTTTTAAAAGGTGGTTATTACTACAATTTTTTAACATTTTGCCTGAAGGTAGACGTCCCTATTTTTAAGATAATGCTAATTATCTTCATATGTTAGATACCTGCAATTATTAAACTTTTAGATTGTACTGTTGGTATTTTGTAATTTCATTTGTGCACGAATATTCACTTCATTTTTCCCTCACAAGTAATTTAATGTTTATTAGGATAAGACATTCACAGCTAAGCAATACCCTCTGGACAAGTAGGACTGATTCTTCATAGATAAATATTTAGCCTCTATAAGTTTAAAGTTGATATAGATATATCTCACAGACTAAATAAATAAACCTTATATTAGCAGTAAATTTATATCTCAGTTTTTAAGCTTATATAGCGCCCTCTACCCTTCAATTACTGCATATATATGCCTCATGTAGTTGGATGAGCAAATTTGTTTAGCTAGCTCCCAGTAATGCATTTCTGCTCTTCAACAAAAGGATACCAAGACAATGAAGGAAATTTGATAAGAGATAATAGAACTTTTAAAAAAATATATATGTATTCTCTATCTGAATCACAAAAGAATAAAGTATGGGTTTCCTGTCCCTTTAAAATTACTCACAACAAAGGAGCCCCAGCCATCAGTGATACTACAACCTGCAATGCTTAAGCACCCTTATGGCTTCCAGGCTATGGTTTACAGGAAGAAGCAGGGCAGCCCACACTACAGAAAGACATGAGCAAGCAGTAAAACGGTGTGCAAGAAGGCTTCAAAAATAAAATATATCGGCACAACCACCCTGCATCAGCTAGCAGCTACATTCAAAGTGGCTGCAAATGAACAGCACCCACTAAAGCTTACAGGAATGGAGTGGTGCACCAGTATCTGCTTGGCAACAGATTATCAGCAAGAGTATCTTACTAGGTGCCTTTAGTACCAGAGGAAAACACTACTCTATATAAACTACCGCTATTGTGTATGAAGCCACATGGGAACTATGATTCCCTATCATGCTACACAGGCTTCAAACTATAGCAGCTCAACTAGCCTTAAAAACTAGCCACACTTTTGTCCCCATGTACTTGTTATCACCCTACATAATGGGCACTATGACGTACAGGGTTAACCAAACCCTGCACCTGTCAGCCACAGAAAGGGTTAACCGACCCTTGCCACGGTCTAGTCACTCCAAGCAAGCCTGTGACTTAGCTCAGTGGGTGCAGGAGTTAACAAAAACTCTCTAGTCTGTACTAGACCTGGAAAAATGCCCAAACTCTCCTATAATGCCACTCACACTAAACTATCTTTATGCTGCCACTACCTTAAAATTATTATATTGGGAATCCTAAGGAAAAACCAAGGCTACAGATTAAAAACCTCAAAAACACAATTTGGCAAAAATCAGTCTTTTAAAAAACCCAAAACAGTACTGCTATAACCTATCTCTTCGGTAACATTGTTCAAATATAAAACAAAAAGGCAAAAATTTGTATTCTTTGTTGAAAGCTAAGCATAGGTAGGCTCATATGCTAACTTCTAAGCCCTTGAAAACCACCTCTTATTCTCAGTGCATTTTGACAGCTAGACAGTTCTATTTCATGTGTGCCATATAGATAACATTGTGCTCACTCCCTTGGAGTTACCTAGGAGTCAGCTCTAATTGGCTAAAATGCATGTCAAAATAACCGATATAAGGGGGCAGTCTGCAGAAGACATACAAGGTAATCACAGAAGTAAAAAACATAAAACTATGCTTACCTGTGGACTCATTCCAGCAGAAGAAAAGACAATTATCATCAGGTAAGCATAATTTATGTTTTTCTTCTTAAATGGAAAGAGTCCACAGCTGCATTCATTACTTGTGGGGAAACAATACCAAGGTATAGAGGACACTGAATGCCAAGACAGGAGGGTACAATAGGTGGCCCATTCTGAGGGCACCAAGCCTGAAACCACTGCCCACAAAGAACCCAGCTTCCTATGAAGCTGAGAAAAACGTAAAAAGTAAAAAGGCCCCAAGGAAATTGACCCGCAGGTAGTCCAGAGCCTAGCTAGAGACTGCAAAATCTGACTCAACTGAGCCAACAGGCCTCCATGAGACACTGTCGCCCAACAACTCACCCCTCACTAAATAAGGTAACACCAGCCTAATCTCCCAAAAGTGATAGGGCCAGGAGAAAGAAGGAAAAAAACGAAAGGTCACAAATCCATAAAGGAAAACCCCCCAGAGCAAGCTCAGCTCACAAGGGCCCAAATGGGTACCTACAGACAAGGGGAGACTATGCCTAGACCAGGAGAAACCGAAGGTATAGGACAGGGCAAAAGAACAGAAAAACCTCTCAAACATTGTGCAAAAGCCCCAAAAGACAACAGAAGACGGAGTCCTCACATTGTCTGAACTTTTAACACTGAAGTATTCCACTACAAAAGAAGAAAAAATGTGTAACAGACCCAGACGAAAAAAAAGTCAAGAACACGCCACCATCCTCAGGATGACACGGAGAATACTTGCTGAGAGCAAAAGTGGCCAGCAAAAGAACAGATTGCAAAAGACAACTCCCAGACAGAGGGCACACTCTAGGCAATCCAAGCCGCCAGACCTACCCACAGGTCTTCCAAAAAAAGGGGGTATCATAACCTCCACAAGGTCCCCCAAGAAAGAGAAGTGACACCCAGAACCCGAGGTGGAGCAATCACAGACCCTCTGTTTGTAAGCTTAGGGAGCTAGCTATAGCTACTACGCCCACCTAGATCCTGGAGATGACAACTTCCAGCCGGGCCAGCCCCGGCAACGGCAGGTCTGAAACAGGGGAACCAAAGAACCCCAAAACAGCTCAAAAGACGAGCGGAAGAATGGCTAGAGCCAATCCAGCAGAGCACAGGTGCAACCTGACTCCTTAGAACATACAAGAGGACTGTAGACCCAAAGGATCTAGCAAAAAGGTCCAACTTAGTCTTGACACTGAGCCAGCAAGACTAGAAATGGAACGTAACAACCCAGAGAGAATATTCCTCTCAGCTAGGGAAACTCACAGGTCCCATCTCCTGATCCAGGAGAAGCCCTAAGAAAAGGACCACATCTCCATAAAAAGGAGGAGACTAAGCTCTCACCCAAGAAGAGGAATGGGCTAAAAGGCAGCACCTTCCACAAGCCACAGGTTAAAGGAGAGATCAATCCCCAACTCAGAAACCCTGTTGAAAGTTATTCCCCTAAAAACTAACCTGCTTACATGCAACCAATGTGCAATAGTAGCAGCAGTGACACAGAAAGTTCATTCACCTGCAGAGCAGTAAATTAAATGGATACTACAACAAGCTGACCAAGGGAAACCGTTAAAGGTGCAAAACAAGCCCAATGAGCAACAGCCCTCAGAAAACCTGGCCAACCAAGACCAGTTCAAGTAATCCAGGAACTGGGGAACCCCAAACCAACCCTGGAGCCCAAGGTCCGGTAACAACCCACAATGGGATTCACAAGGGAAAATGCTTAGTGAAACTCAGCAACCAGAAGCCCCAGGGAGAACAGGTCTGAACCCCCAATTGTTTAAACAAACAAAGAATACCCGCAAACTTTAACATCCCGTCTGAAATAACAACCCAGACCAAAGGAGATACTAATGCAATATCCAGATTAACTCGGATAACAAGAAAAACTCTCAAGTCCCAACCTAAGGAAGAGACCACCCATTGCTGAAGTCCCACTCTCCAAAGGAGCTAAGGCAGCAAAAGTCGTACAATGACACTAGAGCTTCTAGACTCATCAACAGCCTAAGGACAATAAGGCAAGGGGAAACCTCGAGGACAAAACCACCTCGAGCAAGGCTCATCTCCACACCGCCTCCGTACAAGCGGATGATCGCAGGGAGAAAGTGTCGTGAACCATCCCCGTCTCGAAAGGAACCCCAAGCAAGCCAAAGGAAACCACGCTCAGTGCCCCTAACAGGGAACAAACATCTCCCAGGCCCCTAAAAGGAAACCTCAGAGAAAGACTAAAAAGTCTCAGAAAAACAGCTAGACAGTACACAGTTGATGTACAATAGCTGCAGCTGGTTACATTCTGTAAACCATCCGCTGAACTACCCTTCAAACTACTAACTGCTGAGGACCAAGTCCAAAAGGACAATCCCTGAGCCTCAAAAGAAAAAGGCCAAACCACTCACTCTGCGTTAAGAAGGCGCTAAGCCCTCCAACTCTCCACCACGTGAGGGAGGAACTCTAGGGTCCAACAATACCAGATGCAAGATAGTGATGCAGCGGAAACTCCACTGACCCAGTCATTCAAATTGAAGGTTATAAGGACTGAAACAACCCTTCATGCCTTGTAAACCCACAGGTCCTCTAGAATGCTTAGTTGAATGTAAAACAAACGATACCATGAGCAATCGCGCCTCGACCGGACAAGCCAATCAGAACGGCGCCACGTGTCTGAGCAGCCACAAGACAGAACCGAACCCAATAGGACCAGCCTGCGACCCGGGTCTTAACTGTCAAGCTGCATAAATCCTCCCTCAGAGGGGAAGAAAGGGAAACAGACAGACAAACATAGGACTAACATGTCCCCAAAAACACTTCTGCAGAAGTAACAAAGTATTGATCCCAGTTTAAGATTCCCGAAGGAAAATAAACAAATTAAAAAGGCATCCTAATTGGATAAAAAGAAAATATAAGGCAACCCATAGGTTAACGCCCAATAAGAAAACAGGTCTACCGCAGGACCAGCCAAACAGAGCCCTAATCTTCCAAAAAACTGGAAAGGATCTCAAAAACAGTCAGGAGATTACATCATCCCCACATGTCTGAGGTGCACCATTCGAAGCAGATTGAAAATTCCCGTATCCGAGAAGGATAGGATCATTTAATAACTGAAAAACATGTCTGAGTAAGACGCACAACTTTGTAACGAAAGGCACAACACTCAGGGACAGTTACTCCCGCAGTGAACTGTACAGGCCCTCCCCAAGGCGGTAGACCCGGGACAATAGGGCACAAGCACAATCGCTCATAAACATCTGGACTCTGCAGACGAATAATCGCCAAGAATATGTGAAAGCAAAAACGTGCTGCAACCTCCGGAGGGGGGGGGGGGGACAAGCCGCCCTGCATGGAGGAATAATCATAATCTGGGTTACCCGCATGAGTAGAAGTATGGAGCGGTAGGGAACTCGCCTCTTGGAGGACAGGACCCCCAGAGGCGGATGGCTCAGCTGCCCCCTAATTCCCCGAGCCCGAGGAACTAGGTGCTCTAATACGGCACACTGAACATAACTGATTGACATGTGTCAACGAGGCCAATACGTATTCATCCCCAGATAATGAATCTGAAATTAGAATAGTCTCAGTATCCGAACCCTCCATAACTGGATAGAGAATATGCCAATATGGACTATTTTAAGACAAAACAAAAAATGGCACTTGACACCCACAATAGCTGGGGCATTCACCAGCTCCTATGAACCAGACCCCAGCAATTTAGAATTTCTCTATCACCACAAGGTCAGGAATGCGGAAATGGAGGACGGAAACTAATCACGCCCGGCCAGAAGGTAAAACGTATAGTCCAAAAAAAGTGCGCCCAAGCAAAAAGTTGTGTCACTTCCAAAGGCCTTTATGTTCCAAGGCATGAGCCAATTTAACACTACACATAAGCAGATTGAATCACATAATATAAACATGATTAAAAACCTCCCTGTTCAATAACCCCCCTCAGGAGATATTAACCCTAGATTCCAAGATACTAAAAGAAGACTCACTGAGACCCTTATGTTAAGTTAGTCCCGCAAGGTGGTAGCCTCTCGGGAAAACATCTGTAGTACAGTACATTCAAAGAAAGAAAGAAAGAAAATGAAAAGATCTTACCAGAATCTAAGCCGTGTAACAGGAACATGGCGCTTCAAGTGTGACGGATAGCAGCATCGCTTCCGCCATGGACTTGAGAGAAGAAAGCAGGCGGCAAAGCAAAGTTAGACAACGCCGATTGCTTGAGGAGCTGTTAACATGAGTCAGGATTTTGCAGAAAGACTCTCCCTGCATCTACAGACTATCTTTCATCCAAGCCCTCACTGAGAGACTGATATGTTTACTTAAAACTCCTGTCCCATGTCGAAGAGTACTACCCTCCATAAGAGACAAAATAAATTCAGACAATTCTCTGCCAACCTCCTGGGACGATAGGCAAAAAATAACTGGGGGGATGAGGGGAGTGGGAGGAGTATTTAAGCCTTTGGTTGGGGTGTCTTTGCCTCCTGCTGTTGGCCACGTTCTTATTTCCCTAAAGTAATGAATGCAGCTGTGGACTCTTTCCATTTAAGAAGAAAAAAAATTGTATTAAGATAACCGTGTTGGTTGTGCAAAACTGGGGAATAGGTAAAGAGACTATTTTTTTTAAAGAACAAAAATTCTGAGAGTAGACTATCCCTTTCATAATGGATAATTTATTATGAAGAAAAGAGTGTTACGGGGAATTTATATTAAAAAAAAAAAAGTTAAAGGGACATAATACTCATATGCTAAATCACTTGAAACTGATTCAGTATAACTGTTAAAAGCTGACGGGAAAATATCACCTGAGCATCTCTATGTAAAAAAGGAAGATATTTTACCTCACAATTTTTTCTGCTCAGCAGAGTAAGTTCTGTGTAAAAAGTTATACTCAAGTGAAATGAACAGCAGCCAATCAGCATCAACAGGGCTGAGGTCATGAACTCTTTTACGGTGATCTCATTAGATTTCATTGTAAACTTCCTTAAAGGGCCATAATACCCAAATGTTTAAACACTTGAAAGTGATGTAGCATAGCTGTAAAAAGCGGTCTAGAAAATATCACCTGAACATCTCTATGTAAAAAAGAAAGATATTTTACCTCAAAAGTTCCTCAGTAGCCACCTCCCATTGTAAAGGATTTCTAAGCAGCATTTTAGTGTGTCTGTCCTAGGACAGCAGAAGGGATGAGCATTGTGCACTCTCATATTTCACCAATCAGGTAAAGGAAGCTTACTATGAAATCTCATGAGAGTTAAGTCAAATCTCATGAGATCACAGTAAAAGAGTTCATGACCTCAGCACTGCTGATGCTGATTGGCTGCTGTTCATTTCATCATTTTTTTTAATTTTTTTACCTGCAGCTGGGAGCAGCTGCGTATAACTTTTTACACAGAACTTACTCTGCTGAGCTGAGGAGATTGTGAGGTAAAATATCTTCCTTTTTTACATAAAGATGCTCAGGTGATATTTTCCTGTCAGCTTTTTACAGTTATACTGCATCAGTTTCAAGTGATTTAGCATATGAGTATTATGTCCCTTTAAGTTGAATAGGGAAATAAGATGAGAGTGCACGTAAGCTCTCTCCTTCCGCTGTCCCGGAACAGACATACTGATTTGTTGCTTAGAAGTCCTTTACAATGGGATGTGGCTACTGAGAAACTTTTGAGGTAAAATCTCTCTTTTTTACATAGAGATGTTCAGGTAATATTTTCTAGTCAGCTTTTTACAGCTATAATGCATCCCTTTCAAGTGTTTTTGCTTGTGTATATTATGTTTAAAGAGCCATAATACCCAAATGTTTAAAAAAAAATTATACTTACCTGATAAATTTATTTATTTCCGGATATGGTGAGTCCACGATGTCATCAATTACTAGTGGGAATATCACTCCTGGCCAGCAGGATGCGGCAAAGAGCACCACAGCAAAGCTGTTAAGTGTCACTCCTCTACCCACAATCCCCAGTCATTCGACCGAATGGAAAATGAAAAAAGGAATAACACAAAAGTGTAAAGGTGCCTGAGGTTTAGTCAAAAACAACGGTTTTAAAATAAGGGTGGGGTCGTGGACTCTCCATATACGGAAATAAATAAATGTACGTATCAGGTAAGCATACATTTTGTTTTCTTTCCTAAGATATGGAGAGTCCACAACGTCATCAATTATTAGTGGGAACCAATACCCAAGCTAGAGGACAGAGATGACTAGACAGGGAGAACAAGACAGGCAGACCTAAACAGAAGGCACCACCGCTTGAAGAAGCTTTCTCCCAAAAGAACCTTAGCTGAGGCAAAAGTATCAAATTTGGAAAAAGTATGCAGAGAGGACCAAGTTGCAGCCTTGCAACTACGTTTCACAGAAGCAGTAATCCTCTCAGGAGGCTGCTAACCAGCAGTCTCATAAGCAAAACGAATTATACTTCTCAACCAGAGAGAGAGAAAGAAGTAGCAATAGCTTTCAGACTTTTACGTTTTCCGGAGAAACAAAGAGGGCAGAGGACTGGCAAATATCCTTAGTCTCCTGTAGGTAGAATTTTAGAGCTTGCACAACATCCAAGTTGTGCAACAAATGTTCTTTATGAGAAGAAGGATTAGGACATAGAGAAGGAACAACAATTTCCTGAATAATATTTATAGCCGAAACCACTTTAGGAAGAAACCCCAATTTAGTACGAAGAACCACCTTATCTGCATAAAAGATAAGGTAAGGCAAATCACACTGCAAAGCCAAGAGTTCTGAGATTTTCCAAGCAGGAGAGATAGCAATAAGAAACAAAACCTTCCAAGATAACTTAATATCTATGGAATGCAACGGCTCAAACAGAGCCTGCTGCAAAACTTTAAGAATAATGTAAAAGGGACACTGAACCCAATTTATTTTTTCTTTCATAATTCAGATAGAGCATGCAATTTTAAGCAACTTTCTAATTTACTCCTATTATCAATTTTTCTTCATTCTCTTGTTATCTTTATTTGAAAAGCAAAAATGTAAGTTTAGAAGCCGGCCCATTTTTGGTTCACAACCTGGGTTGTCTTTGCCGATTGGACAGCACCAATAAACAAGTGATGTACAGGGTGCTAAACCAAAAATTGGTTGGCTTCTTAGCTTAGATGCCTTCTTTTTCAAATAAAGAAAGCAAGAAAAATTGATAATAGGATTAAATTAGAAAGTTGCTTAAAATTGCATGCTCTAAGGAGGAGCAACAGACTTAAACACAGGCCTGATTCTTACCAGAGCCTGAAAAAACGATTGAACATCTGGCACATTCGCCAGACACTTTTTTAACAAAATAGATAAATGCAGAAATCTGACCCTTCAGAGAACTTACTGACAATCCCTTATCCAGACCTTCCTGAGAAAAAAAAAGGCAAAATACTAGGAATCCTGACCCTACTCCAAGAGTAGCCCTTGGATTCTCACCAATAAAAAAAGGTATCTACGCCATACCTTAGGGTAAATCTTTGTAGTAACAGGCTTGCGAGCCTGGATCATGGTCTCAATGACCAAAAAAAACACACTTTGACAGAACTAAGCGTTCAATCTCCAAGCAGTCAACTTCAGAGAAACGAGATTTGGATGAAGGAATGAACCCTGATTTAGAAGGTCTTTCCTCAGAGGCAACCTACAAGGTGGAAGAGATGACATCTTCACTAGGCCTGCATACCAGATCCTGCGAGGCCATGCAGGAGCTATAAGAATCACTGATACTCTCTCCTGTTTGATACGAGCAATGAATCATGGAAGGAGAGCAGATGGAGGATACAGATATGCTAGACTGAAATCCCAAGGAACCAGGGCAGCCTGAGGATTTCTTGACCTTGAACCGTGCCTTGGCATTCTGCCGAGAGGCCATCAGATCCAACTCCAGCACCCCCATTTGAGGGTTAACCTGGAAAACACCTCCGGATAGAGAGCCCTCTCCCCGGGATGAAAAGTCTGACTGCTAAGGAAATCCGTTTCCCAGTTGTCTACTCCTGGAATGTGGATGGCGGATAGACCGCAATTGTGAGCTTCCGCCCACTTAACACTTTCATGGCTAAGGAACTCAGAGTTCCTCCCTGGTGGTTGATGTAAGCCACTGAGGTTATATTGTCCGACTGGAACCTGATAAGCTGGGCTAAAGACAACTAAGAACAAGCCATCAGAGCATTGTAAATTGTTCCCAACTCCAAGATATTTATGGGGAGAGCAGACTCCTTCCAAGTCCATAGTCCCTGCGCCTTTAACAAGTTCCAGACTGTTCCCCAGCCCAGCAGGCTGGCGTCCATGGTCACAATCACCCAGGAAGGTCTCCGGAAGCATGTGCCCTGAGGCCCGAGAAAGCCACCACGGGAGAGAGTCTCTTGTTGACTGATCTAGATCCTCTGAGACAGATCCGAATGGTCTCCATTCCATTGTCTGAGCATGCATAACTGCAGAGCTCTCAAATGGAATCGAGGGAATGATGTCCATGGAAGCGACCATCAGACCAATTGAGCCACAGATGGCCGAACAGTAGACTGCAGAGAGGGGCAAGAGGAAAGAATCTTGGATTTTCTAAGAAAACTACCCTTGTAGCTAGAACAAGGGAACTCTTTCCTAAATTCACTTTCCATCCATGGGAACGTAGAAAAGACAACACGAATTTGGTATGAGAGTTTGCGCCTGAAGTAATACATTGTCCAGGTATGGTGCTACTACAATTCCCAGAGACCTGCTCTCTGCCAAAAGAGCCCCCAGAACCTTTGAGAAAATTCTGAGAAATGTGACAAGGCCAAACGGAAGAGCCACAAACTGAAAAAGTGTTTGTGTAGAAAATCAAATCTCAGGAACTTGTGATGATACCTGTGGATGGTAACACAAAGATAAGCATCCTTCAGGTCTATGGTTGTCATAAACTAACCCTCTTGGAACAAGGAAGAAGTGAAAGAATGGTTACCATTTTTAAGGATGGTACCCTGAGAAACTTGTTGAGACACTTTAGGTCTAGAAAAGGACGGAAAGTCCCCTCTTTTTTGGGAACCACAAACAGATTTTAATAGAATCCTAGACCCTGTTCCCTTACTGGAACTATCACTCCCAGGGAAGAAAGTTCTCAAACACAATTCAAGAATGCCTCTCTTTATCTTGTCGGAACATAATCTTGAGAGGTGGAACCTGCCCCTGGGAGGAAAAGTTTTGAATTCTATTTTGTAACCCTGAGATACTATGTCCACAGCCCAGGGATCTGGGACATCTCGTATCCAAGCTTGATGAAACAGAGAAAGCCTGCCCACCACTTGATCCAATCCTGGGTCGGGGGTAAACTGTTCATGCCGATTTAGACTCAGCTGTGGGCTTCTTAGATTGCTTCCCCTTGTTACAAGACTGAGTGGGTTTCCAAGAAGACTTGGACTGTTCCTGCAAGGAAAAGGAAGACTGACGTCCTTTAGGTCTTTTCTTCTTGTTGTAGAAAAGACCCCTTTCCACCATTAATATCAGAAATTATTTCTGCCAGACCAGGTCCCAATAAGGTCTTACCCTTGTAAGGAAGCGCCAGAAGATTGAACTTAGAGGTAACATCCAATGGCCATGATTTTAGCCACAGCGCCCTGCGAGATAGGACAGCAAAGCCAGATATCTTGGCTCCCAGTTTAATAACTTGCATGGTAGCATCAGAAATGAAAGGAAATGGCTATCTTGGATCTTTTCCAAAGGAGTCTCTACTAAAATTGAATCAGACAAGGCTTGCACCAATAAGATGCGCACTTGACACAGTGGCAAAACTGCAGGTTGCCATTAAAAGACCTTGATGAACATACATCTTCTCCATATCTTAGGAAAGGAAACAGTTTTTAAAAAATAAAAGGATAAATATAAAAAACATTCTGTATTAGTTTAGAACAAGACAAGGGAGTTGGCAAGAATATATGTCACATGTTATGTTTCACGCAGTCTCCCATGTAGAATGACAAATGTTACTGAAATCACAGTTAAATATTTTTTTCCCTGAGAACAGGTTTCTGACAAAGCCCCTTCTAGAGAGCAGGCAAGGAAGGTAGCCACCCCCTCTTATGGCAGGTCATAAAATGCCTTGAGCCTGACTGAAGTTATTTAATAAATTATAACTTTTTGTTATGTATATCCAGTACATATACCCATATAAGCAATCCCATTGTGACATCATGAGGATTATTCTGATTCTAAACATGACATGTCTGTCATATATTGTCTGTCAGCAAATAACACAAATGTGATAACAGGTTTTAAAGGAGTGTCACCTCAGTTTGGTGCCTTTCAATGACACCATTTTCTGTCACTTATGTTGACATCACTATCCTGAAAAAGAGAAGATTGACCATATAATTGGCTCACCAGTTGTAGGTAATAAAATTATTCTTAAAAGTTTGCCTTTTTATATAGTTCTGGTACAGAGATGTAAATAGCAGAGGAGAAGAGGCAAAGAAAGAAAAGAACAATAACCCTTCACCGCCTAAATCATAATGTCTTTATGAAAGGTACATAGCACACTGTTCACAAACCCAGGAGTTATGCTTTTATTTTATTTTTCCTAGGGTGCCACTGGTTCCTGTGTGTGTTGATATATAGATATATATTATTATTATTTTTTTATATTTATTAGGACTGGTGATGCCGTAAAGGGGATTTTCATCTCTTGGCCAACTGCGTCAACCAAATCCTCAGATATTTTTAGCATGCACTAGGGTGCATTTTCTATATAGTAGTTATTATATAGTGGATTTTGCACCCCTGCTAAATGGTAAGGTATGTGGGTGTCAGGGAATATTCTGTCAAACTGACTGAATAACCACCATCAAAAAATGCAATAAAGCTTTAAAAAAAAAAAAAAGTGAAAGTAAAGACAAAACTAAACTTTCAAGATTCAGATAGAGCATAGAATTTTAAACAACTTGCCAGTTTACTTCTGTTCACATTTTCTTCATTCTCTTAGTATACTTTGTGAAAGAGACTAACCATCAGGAGCAGTAAATTCATTGCTGGGTGATTGGTGGCTGTGCACATATGGTTGTTGTCATTGACTTACCAGATATGTTCAGCTAGCATTGCTAGAGCATTGCTCATTCCAAGTCTTCTGTTGCAACAAAGAGTAAAGAAAACACAAAATTTGATTATAGAAGTTAAGTCGGAATGTTGTCTAAAATTGCTCGCTGTCGGAATCATGATCATTTATTTTGACTGTCTCTTTAAATACAACAAAAACATTGAACTTCCATTTGAAATATGCATATATACGCCAAAAAAAGGCTTGCACTCTCTGGACTTTACTTGATAACGGTGCTTTAATGTGACGTTTTGGGGATAACACTCCCCTTCCTCAGACGCTCAGTGTTATCCCTAAAAGTCACATAAAAAGCACTTTTATCAAGTAAAGTCAAGAGAGTGCAAGCTTTTTTTTGGTATGGTTTATTGCTCTGCCTGCACCCTGGCAGTTGGCCTAAATGAGAGTGCACTTTCAAGCTGAATATTTTACATACATACAGTCCCAAATGAATTCACACTCACACCTCCCAAGTCAGCTGCCAGGATGTCGGGAAAAAAACGAAATTTATGCTTAGCTGATAAATGTATTTATTTCTTGACACTGAGTCCACGGATCATCATCAATTACTGTTGGGAATATCACTCCTGGCCAGCAGGAGGAGGCAAAGAATACCACAGCAAAGCTGTTAAATATCACTCCCCTACCCACAATCCCCCAGTCATTCAATCAAATGGAAAGGAGAGAAAGGAAGCAACACAAGGTGCAGAGGTGCCTTAGGTTTAAATAAAAAGAAGCCGTCTGAATACAGGGCGGACCGTGTCAAGAAAGACAGTTTTCAGGTAAGCATACATTTTGTTTTCTTTCTAATGACACAGTAATTCCACGGATCATCAATTACTTTTGGGAACCAATACCCAAGCCAGAGGACACAGATAAGGAAGGGACAAGACAGGAACCTAAACAGAAGGCACCACTGCTTGAAGAACCTTTCTCCCAAAAGAAGCCTCAACCGAGGCAAAAGTATCAAATTTATAGAATTTGGAAAAAGTGTGCAAAGATGACTAAGTGGCAGCCTTGAAAATCTGTTCCACATAAGCTTAATTTTTGAAGGCCCATGATGAAGTAACAGCCTTTGTGGAATGAGCTGTGATTTTCTCAGGAGGTTGCTGTCCAGCAGTCTCATATGCCAAGCGAATAACGCTCTTCAGCCAAAAGGAAAGTGAAGAAGCCATAGCTTTCTGACCCTTGTGTTTACCAGAAAAGCAATCAAACGACTGACTAAAGTCCTTAGTTGCCTGCAAATAAAAATGTTAGCATTCGCACAACATCCAGATTACGCAACAAGCGTTTTTTGTGAGAAGGATTACGACACAAAGAAGCTACAATGATTTCCTGATTAATATTCTTTGGGCAGGAAACCAAACTTAGTACGCAGAACCACCTTATCAGAGTAAAATATAAGAAAAGGGGAATCACACTGTAAAGCAGAGAGTTCAGAAACTCTCCGAGCAGAGGAAATGGAAACAAGAAAAAAAAACAACTTTCCAAGCTAACATCTTAAGATCTAAAGAACACACAGGCTCAAACGGAGCCTGTTGTAAAACTTTAAGAACAAGGTTAAGACTACACGGAGAAGTAACAGGATTAAACACAGGCTGAATTCTAACCAAGGCCTGACAAAACGATTGCACGTCTGGCACATCAGCCAAGCGCTTATGTAACAAAATAGACAATGCTGAAATCTGACCCTTTAGAGTACTTGCTGACAAACCCTTCTCCAGACCATCCTGCAGAAAGGACAAAATCCTAGGAATCCTTACTCTACTCCAAGAGTATCCTTTGGATTCACACCAATAAAAGTATATACGCCAGATCTTATGGTAAATCCTGCGAGTCACAGGCTTATGAGCCTTAATCAAGGTCTCAATGACCTTGATTCTGGAAATCCACGCCTAGATAAAACAAACAAACAAACAAACAAACAAACAAACAAACAATCTCCAAGCAGTCAGCTTCAGAGAAATGAAATTTGGATGAAGGAAGGGACCCTGAAGTAGAAGATCCTTCCTCAGAGGCAGTCTCCAAGGTGGAAAGGATGACATTTCCACTAGGTCTGCATACCAAATCCTAAGAGGCCACGCCAGGGCTATAATAATTACAGACGCCCTCTCCTGCTTAATCCTAGCAATGACTCTTCGAAGGAGAGGGAATGGGGGGAAACAGGTATGCTAGACTAAAGTTCCAAGGAACTGCCAGAGCATCAATCAGAAATGCCTGCGGACCTTGTGACCTCGAGCCGTATCAAGGAAGTTTGACATTCTGACGAGAAGCCATGAGATCCAACTGCGGCTGCCCCCACTTGAGGGTCAAGCTGGAAAACACATCTGAATGAAGTTCCCACTCCCCCGGATGAAAAGTATGTCTGCTCATAAAATCAGCTTCCCAATTGTCCACTCCTGGGATGTGGATCGCAGGAAGACAGCAGTTGAGGGTCTCCGCCCACTGAATAATTTGGGTCACCTCTGTCATGGCCAAGGAACTCAGAGTTCCCCCCTGGTGTTTGATATAGGCCACCGAGATTATGTTGTCTGACTGGAATCTGATAAACCGGGCTAAAGCTGAGGGCAGGCGAGCATTGAAGATTGCTCTCACCTCCAAGATGTTTATGGGAAGGACCGACTCCTCCTGAGTCTATAAGCCCTGAGCCTTCAATGAGCCCCATACTGCTCCCCAACCTAGAAGGCTGGCATCCGGGGTCACAATTACCCAGGATGGTCTGTGGAAGCAAGTACCCTGGGAGAGATGATCCTGAAAAAGCCACCATGGAAGAGAGTCTATTGACGCCTGATCTAGATCTACATGTGGAGACAGGTCCATTTAGTCCCTATTCTATTGTCTGAGCATGCATAACTGCAGAGGTCCAAGATGGAACCGAGCAAACGGAATGATGTCCATGGAAGCCACCATCAGACCGATTACCGCCATACATTGAGCCACTGACGGCCGTGAAGAGGACTGAAGGGTAAGACAAGAGTTGTCCAGATAAGGTGCCACTGCAATGCCCAGAGATCGAAGCACAGCTAAAAGAGCTCCCAGAATTTTTTCAAAGGTGTTCTGAGCGCTGTGGCAAGGCCGAATGAAAGGGCCACGAACTGGAAATGACTGTCCAAAAAGGTGAATCTCAGAAACTTTTGATGGTCCCTGTGAATGGGAACATGAAGGTATGCATTCTTTAGGTCTATGGTTGTCATGAACTGACTCTCTTGTACCAAGGGAAGAATGGAGCGTATAGTCTCCATCTTGAAGGAAGGCACTCTGAGAAACTTGTTTAAACATTTTAGATCTAGCATTGGTTGAAAAGTTCCCTCCTTTTTGGGAACAACAAACAGATTAGAGTAAAATCCCAGACCCCTTTCCTGAAAGGGAACTGGAACTATTACCCCCAGGGCGGCAAAGTCCTTGACACAATTTAAAAAAACCTCTTTATCTGGTCTACAGATAATCTGGAGAGGAGAAACCTGCCTCTGGGAGGAAAAGATTTGAAGTCTATTTTATATGCCTGGGGGCCAACCCTTCATGCTGACTTGGAATCAGCTGAAGGCTTTTTAGATTGCTTTCCCTTATTTCAGGACCGGTTGGGCTTCCAGAAAGGCTTGGCTTGATCTTGTTTGGAGGAAGTGGAGGAAGACTTGCCTTTAAAGTTACGAAAGGAACGAAAATTACTCTGACATCCCTTCTGCTTATTCTTTTTTATCTTGAAGAAGAAAAGAACCCTTCCCTCCAGTAATATCTGAGATAATTTCCGCCAAACCAGGTCCAAACAAGGACTTACCCTTGTAAGGAATAGTCATGAGCTTAGATTTGGATGAAACATCCGCAGACCAGGACTTCAAACACAAGGCCCCTGCAGGCTAGGACCGCAAAACCAGAAATTTTGGCTCCCAGTTTTAGAACCTGTAAGGATGCATCTGTAATTAATTAATGAATGAGCTATCTTGAGAGCCTTAATACTGTCCGGGATCTCATCAAGAGGGGTATCAGTCTGAAGAGATTCAGACAACGCATCAAACCAGTAAGCTGCAGTGCGGTTAACAGTGACGATACACACTGCAGGTTGCCATTGTAGACCCTGGTGGACATACATCTTTTTTAGTAAAGCCTTCAATTTTTTATCCATTGGATCTTTAAAAGAACAACTATCCACTGGCCAAAGTGGAGATCGCTCCTTTTACCTTAGGAACCGTCTTCCACGACTTCTTAATAGAATCCGCTATAGGAAACATCTTTTTAAAAATAGGAGATGGAGAAAAGGGAATACAGGGTCTTTCCCATTCTCGATCAATAATCTCCGTAGCACGGTCAGGAACTGGGAAAACCTCCACTGCGGAGGGAACATCAAAGTATGTGTTCAATTTTCTAGACTTTTTAGGATTGGCTACAATAGTTGTGTCAGAGTCGTCCAAAGTAGCCAAAACCTCCTTAAGTCATAAGCGAAGGTGTTCTAGCTTAAAACTGAAGGATAGCACTTCAGCATCAGAAGAAGGAAGGAATTACACAGTCTGAGATTTCCCCCTCAGATGCTACCAACATGTCTTCATCCTCAGGCTTATGGGAAGGGACACTCTGGATAGCCAGAACTTGATCAGAAACCTTACTGTTTCCTTAAAATTTCCTTTATGCCTTCCCTGCAACGTGGGGAAAGCTGACAAGGCCTTCATACCACAAGGGATACCTGGGAAGCAATGTCTTGTAGAGAAAATCAGGATTGCAAGAGGTAACACAGGGCACTGTATGTGGAGACTGAAAAACTTGAGACGCTTGAGGAGAAAGCTGTGGCATATCTGCAACAGGAGACCCATGAACAGCATTTGCCTGGGACCTGAGCATCAAAACATAACTGAAAATCAGCAACTTTGCCTGGGATAATGGTTTGAAAAGCATCTGGATCCATCTTATGTAATAAATAAGGATAAAGTGTAAAAATTCTTTATTTGAAAATAAAAAATAAAATGTGTACTGTGTCTTTGAATAGAAAGTGTGTTAGCGCAACAAACCAAACCAAATAGGCCTCAGGCTACCTATACACCTCAGTAGCTTTACTGAGGTGCCTACCTGTTCTGCAGCTCATTTTCAAATACAGAGCAGTTACAGGGCCCTAACTGCCAAAAAAATGGCTTACAACAGTAATCTCCATGACCAAACATTTAAGTATAAAAACTACTATAACGCACTGAGCCACCATAAATCCCCTCACAGTCTCAATGCCCAAACTGCCTAAAAGAAACCCCAAACATGAAGGTTTAATAAAGTCCCATAATAAATAAGACCACTTTTAGCTGTAACAAGTGCCAGCAATCTCCTTGCAAAAGAAAATTAAAATGGCACTTACCTGAAAGTGCTGTCTGGCAGCAGGACAGCTCACCTGGTTTGAGAGGGTGCAGCACCTCACATGGACCTGTGAAGAGAGAAAAACTGAGTAAACCTACTCAGGTTTTCTAGTTAGGGCAACAGATTCTTGAGAAAATGTGGTGAGGATTGTACCTCACAAGTTCTCAAAAGCCACCACTGCCCTACTGAAGAGACTGATGTGGACTAGGCTAGACCCCAGAAAAGAACAGAGTAAGCTTACTCTGCTAAAAAAATAAAAATAATAAAATCTTGATTGAAGAAAACTTTCATCAGACACCTAAACTTCACCTCCTTGCACTACAGGCAAAGAGAATGACTGGGGGATTGTGGGTAGGGTAGTGATATTTAACAGCTTTGCCTCTTCCTGCTGGCCAGGAGTGATATTCCCAACAGTAATTGATGATGATCTGTGAACTCCCTGTGTCATTAGAAAGAAAGAAAGAGATTCAATCCAAAACGACGAACATCCGCACTCACTGGACTTCGTAAAAGTAGATTTTATAGTGACATTATTATTATTATTATTACACTTTATTTATGAAGCACCATCATATTCCGCAGCGCTGTCCATGGATACAGATCATTTAAATAAAACAATAGTATAAAACTTCTAAGACTAAGAGACATGACAGAATTTACAAACACATACAGGAGGAATCGAGGGCCCTATTCCCGTGGGAACTTACAATCTAGAAGGGTATGAGGTTGGGAAACATGAGGTGAGAAAGATGTTAATGCAGAGTAAGAGGAGGGAAATGTTTTTAGGTAAAAGGAATATTATTGAGTTGGGTGGTAGGCTTCTTTGAACAGAAAAGTCTTCAGAGAGCATTTAAAAGGAAGAAAGATTTGGGCAAAGCCTGACAGCACGAGGGAGAGTGTTCCAGAGGGTAGGTGCTGCAAGACAGAAGTCCTGCAGTCTAGCATGAGAGGAGGTGATAGTCGCAGAAGCAAGGAGCAGGTCATTGTTGGAACTTAGTGGGCGGGCTGGAGTATACTTGTTGATTAGAGAGGATAGGTAGAGGGGAGAGGAGTTGATAAGTGCTTTGTATGCAAGGGTGAGAATTTTGAATTTAATTCTGCTGTGTATGGGGAGCCAATGAAGGGACTCACAGAGAGATGCAGCAGATACAGAGCGACGGGAAAGGTGGATCAGTCTGGCAGAGGCATTTAGGATGGATTGAAGAGCGGAGAGGCGGGAAAGAGGAAGGCCAGTAAGTAGGTTATTGCAGTAGTCAAGTAGGGAAATAACAAGGGAGTGGATTATTTGCTTTGTGGTGTTAGCGCACAGAAAATGTTGAATCTTGGAAATGTTGTGTAGATGGTTGCGGCAGGATGTAGAAAGCGATTGGATATGGGGGGGGTGAAGGATAGATTTGAGTCAAGTCTAACTCCGAGGCAGCGGACTTGGGGCAATGGGGAAATGGTGATGCCATCAACAGGGATAGAGAAGTCACAGGTCGGCGTAGAGCTTGAGGGGGGATAAGAAGGAGCTCAGTCTTGGACATGTTAATCTTTAGGTGGTGAGAGGCCATCCAGGAAGAAATACCAAATAAGCAATCGCTGACATGAGAAAGGACAGAGGGAGAGAGAGCAGGGGTGGAGAGGTAGATCTGGGTGTCATCAGCATAGAGGTGATATTTGAAGCCATAACTGTTGATAAGTTTACCCAGCGAAGAAGTATAAATGGAGAAGAGTAGAGGACCCAGAACAGATCCTTGAGGTACTCCAACAGACAGAGGCATTAGAGAGGAGTCGTCATTGGCAAATGACACAGAAAAAGACCTGTGAGAAAGATAAGAGTGAAACCAGGAAAGAGCAGTGCCACAGAGGCCAAAAGAGCTAAGGGTCTGTAGGAGGAGTGGGTGGTCAACTGTGTCAAAGGCAGCTGAGAGGTCAAGTAGGATGAGTATGGAGTAGTGGCCAATATTTTTAGCAGAGAGAAGATCATTCGTAACCTTGGAAAGGGCAGTCTCAGTTGAGTGATTGGGGTGGAATCCGGATTGCAGGGGGTCAAGCAAGGAGTTGGCGGACAGGAAGTGGGTTAGGCAATTATAAACTAGTTTTTCCAAGGAGTTTTTATGTAAGTGGGAGCAGTGATATTGGGCGGTAGCTTTCAGGAGAATTAGGGTCAAGGGAGGGTTTTTTGAGCATGGGAGTGACTATTGCATGTTTGAAAGAAGATGGGAATGAGCCGGTAGAAAGAGGTTGATGATGTGGGCAAGAGCAGGAGTGAGGGTAGAAGATAGGGAGGGTATTAGATGGGAAGGTATAGGGTCGAGTGGGCAGGTAGTGAGGCGTGAGGAAGATAACAAGGAGGAAACTTCATTCTCAGTGGCTGGATGGAGGATGCAGAGGGTGGCAGAGGGAGTGGCAGGGCCTGTTGATGGAGTATTGCAGGTTGGTGTTGGGATGTTGCTCCGGATAGAATTTGTTTTGTTTAAAAAGTAGTCTGCCAGGTCTTGAGCACTAAAGACCGATGGGGGGGGGTGGAGCAGGAGGGTAGAGGAGAGAGTTAAAGGTGGAGAAGAGTAGTTTAGGGTTTGAGGAAAGAGTAGATATAAGGGAGGAGAAGTAGGTTTGCGTGGCTACGTGAAGGGCACAAGTGTATGAATGAAGCATAAACTTATAGTGTATGAAGTCAGGTTCAGAGTGAGTTTTCCTCCAGACACGCTCAGCAGTACGGGAGCATTTTTGCAAATAGCGTGTTTGCTGTGAGTGCCAGGGCTGCAACTGACGAGGTGATGTTTTGCGCAGCTGGGGAGGGGCAAGTGTGTCTAGTGCAGAGGAGAGAGTTTTTTTATAGTGGGATGTTGCGAGATCAGGGCAGGTTATAGTGGAAGTGTGAGGGAGGAGATCTTGAATAGTATTTGAAAATTGGAGTGGATCCACAGCATGCAGATTTCTACAGCTGCGGGGGCGGGATGGAGGAGTTGGTTTAGCTGTTGCATTAATATTATAGGTGACCAGGTGATGGTCAGGGTACAGCACCCCATCCTAGAGAATACACATATATATATATATATATATATATATATATATATATATATATATATATATATATATATATATATATATATATATATACATACATACATAGACATACACACACACACATATATATACACACATATATACATACATACACACACGTCACCATCCCAGGCAACGTAGGACTTCGGTCCTAACATCAAAACGTGATAAACATAACAAGTACATTAAAGCATATATCAAAGCAATCCATCACAATATATTATTATACATATAGAGGAATACTCAATCTAACGAGTGAAAACACTGAGATCGAATCGAACCGGCATAAGCAAAAAACAGCCAATCATAAGCAACCTGTAGTCATGGCAATAATAAACACCCGGCACATATGGCTAAGCAGGGTAAGATATACATATACAATTCATGCCGAAACCACAGAATTATTCTAAACTGGCAATCTTAGGCTGTCAGACAAAATTACCACCAAGAGCATAAAGCGGGCAAATGGAATAAAAAAAAAAAAAAAAAAAAAAACACAAATATGGAAAAAAATATGGACAAAAAAAAGGAAAATAATAATAATAACGTGTGAGCATTGTTTACGTAATACAACAGAACTAGAGGGTATAACAACAAACAATATCGCCATATCAGCCATATAAGGCTGCCAAACATCAAATCAGATAAATAAATAGGAGCATTATATGGCCAATAGGAAAGAATATTCAATACCAGGCTGGTAACAGGGATCTGCTTATGTTTATCACATTTTGATTCTAGGACCGAAGTCCCGTGTTTCCTGGGATAGTGACGTCACCAGGGGGTGGCGCCCTAGCCAGTAGAGCTCAAGAGATAGAGGTTTTTCACATATATGGGGGTTGGCGTTGGGTTAAGTTAATCTTACTTTTTGTATGTCTGAGGAAGGGGCTAAACCCCGGAAAACGTTCACATTTAAGGAATAAAAACTATGAATAAGTCCTGGTGAGTGCACTCTATCAATATATATATATATATATATATATATATATATATATATATATATATATATATATATATATATATATATATATATTATAATATGTTAGAAGAAGAGAAGCCACAGTAGAGCTATGAGATACTGTGTAAAGATGGGGGATTGCAGCACTCTATAGAGATTCATATTACTTTAGTAGGTGTTTACATAGTAACAAACATACTGAGAAGTTATTGCAATTTGTCATGGTATAAGCAAATATATTACTACCACTGCAGTGGGATAATTATTATCGTAATGTATTGCTAAAACAGCTAATATAGTTGCAACATGTATATTGATCCTGTAAATCAACAAAGGGAAATAGCTAATAATCATGTGGGATTACTTTAGATCATATATACGACCTGTATAAAGTGTCCTCCATGTGATTAAAAAAGTTGAAAGGGACAAGATATTTCAAAAGAGTCCGTTTCTGCCTGGGCCCAGGTTCCAGATGTAGGGAAACTTTAAGAAAGAAATATTTCAGGGCTCATTCTTTGCTTTAGAACATAATCTTTGTCGATGAAACTTGCATGCTAGAACTCCGAGGTAAGTGCGTCCTCTATGGCTAGCATGGATAGATGATACTTTGTTGCAGAATGATACTTTATGGATACTGAAGCTTTATGTCAAGTTGGGACAAGTGCTTCCGACCTTAAACTGCTTGCTGTCTCCACTTCAATGTCAAATCACCTTTGCTTCTAGCGATATTGACTACACCGGGTGACAGATATTTATCTTCATACCCTTCGTCCGAACTTAGGTACACTGTAGATAGGTGTCTGTCGTGGAAAGCTGCAATTGTCCTGGGCTGTTAATAATAACGGCATTCTGCAACAAAGTATCATCTATCCATGCTAGCCATAGAGGACGCACTTACCTCGGAGTTCTAGCATGCAAGTTTCATCGACAAAGATTATGTTCTAAAGCAAAGAATGAGCCCTGAAATATTTCTATCTTAAAGTTTCCCTACATCTGGAACCTGGGCCCAGGCAGAAACGGACTCTTTTGAAATATCTTGTCCCTTTCAACTTTTTTAATCACAAGGAGGACACTTTATACAGGTCGTATATATGATCTAAAGTAATCCCACATGATTATTAGCTATTTCCCTTTGTTGATTTACAGGATCAATATACATGTTGCAACTATATTAGCTGTTTTAGCAATACATTACGATAATAATTATCCCACTGCAGTGGTAGTAATATATTTGCTTATACCATGAGAAATTGCAATAACTTCTCAGTATGTTTGTTACTATGTAAATAAATTTGCCGCTGAACGGAACTTATGTGCATCCGCTTGTTTGTTTCTTGATTGCTTTCAGCCAAACACCTACTAAAGTAATATGAAGCTCTATAGAGTGCTGCAATCACCCATCTTTACACAGTATCTCATATAGCTCTACTGTGGCTTCTCTTCTTCTAACATATTTTGTAACTATAAATGTTTTTGGGGGTCTGCACCTGATCCGAGTACGGATAATAACCGCTTGGATCCTAAATAAACAAAATATAATTACTGTTAAACACCTTGGTCTGTGAGAAAGAAAGAGAGAAAGAGAGAAAGAAAAAGAAAGAGAGAAAGAAAGAAAGAAAAAGAAAGAGAGAAAGAGAGAAAGAAAAAGAAAGAGAGAAAAAGAGAGAAAAAGAGAGAGAAAGAGAGAGAAAGAGAGAAAAAGAGAGAAAAAGAGAGAAAAAGAGAGAAAAAGAGAGAAAAAGAGAGAAAAAGAGAGAGAAAGAGAGAGAAAGAGAGAGAAAGAGAGAAAAAGAGAGAAAAAGAGAGAAAAAGAGAGAAAAAGAGAGAAAAAGAGAGAAAAAGAGAGAAAAAGAGAGAAAAAGAGAGAAAGAGAAAAAGAGAAAAAGAGAAAAAGAGAGAAAGAGAGAAAGAGAGAAAGAGAGAAAGAGAGAAAGAGAGAAAGAGAGAAAGAGAGAAAGAGAGAAAGAGAGAAAGAGAGAGAGAGAGAGAGAGAGAGAGAGAGAGAGAGAGAGACTTTTATATTTTAATAAAAAGGCACCATACGGTTTATTTTGAGAGCAATTGGGGGGCATTTTTAAAATGAACCAGAGATCTGATCACCGATTAATTTTCGGAACAGATGAAAGACATCATGCCTACATTCATGCACCATCAGAAGAAGATGTCCAGCAGTGTCATTAACTCAGAATTGAAAGAAACCAGTGGGATACTACAAGTTAGGGGCAGTATTTATGCAAATAAAATTGGGGAATTTGGTCAGATTTAATGGTCTCCTCAATTCTGAGAAGTACTGGCAGATATGTATCTATCATGCAATACATTTAGGGAGCCCCTAAATTTATTCTGCAGCATGACAATAACCCCAAACATACAGCCAAAATCATTAAGAACTATCTTCAGCATAAAGAATAAAGAGTCCTAGAAGTGATGGCATGGCCCCCACAGAGCCCTGATCTTACTATCATCGAGTCTGTCTGGGATTAAAGGAAGAGAATGAAGCAAAAGATAGTTCTCCAAGATGTTTGGAACAACCTACCTGCCAAGTTCCTTTAAAAAAAAAAAAAAGTGTGGAAGTGTACCTAGAAGAATTAAATACCATTTTGAAGGCAAAAGGGAGGTCACACCAAATATTGATTGGATTTAGATTTCTCTTCTGTTCACTCACTTTTCATGAGTGGCAGAGAGATTATATATACACACACACACACACACACATTTACTAAGAACTATGTTCAAGGCTATAACAGAACAGGATTTTGTTCAGTGTCCCTGCTTCAGCTTAAAGTGAATGTAAAGTTTAATGAGAAAGTGCCTGGTTTTTAAGAATACTCTTAAAGACAGGGGCACTTGTATCCATTAAACTCCCTGCAATCTGGCTTCCGTCCCCCATACTCAACTGAGATTGCACTCACCAACGATCTTCTTTCTGATAAATACAATGGCCACTACTCTTTACTTATCTTACTTGACCTGTCTGCTGCCTTTGACACTGTTGACCATCCCCTCCTCCTACGGACTCTCAGCTCCCTTGGGCTCTGTGACATTGTCCTCTCCTGAATCCACTCTTATCTCTCTAATAGGTCATTTTCTTTCTCATTTGCTGGCGCGACTCCTCTTCATTGCCTCTGTCTGTTAGAGTACCTCAAGGCTATGTTGTAGGCCCTCTACTCTATCTATACTTCCTCACTGGGTAAACTTATCAGAAGCTATGGATTCAACTATCACCTCTATGCTGACGATACTCAGATCTACCTATCCACCCCTGCATTCTCTCCTTCTGTCCTTTCCCACATTAGCGACGGCTTATCTGGCATTTCTTCCTGGATGGCCTCTCACCACCTAAAACACAACATGTGCAAGACTAAGCTTCTTCTAATCACCCCAAGTCTGCTGCCTAGGAGTTACACTTGACTCCAATCGGTCGTTCATACCCCACATCCAATTGCTCTCTTCATCCTGTCGCAACCACCTACGCAATATCTCCAAAATTTGTCCTTTTCTGAGTGCTGAAACTACTAAAAACAGCTAATCCATTCCCTAGTAATTTCCCAGATTGACTACGGTAATAGCCTAATAACTGGTCTTCCTCGCTCCCGCCTCTTCCCTCTGGGACTCTTCACTCTGTATCTGCTGCACCCCTCAGAGTCCCTTCACTGGCTCCCCATTTAGAGCAGAATTAAATTCAAAATTCTCACTCTGACCTACAAAGCCTTTACCAATGAAGCCCCCCACCTGTCCTCACTGATCAACAAATATACTCCAGTCCACCCCCTAAGATGCAACAACGATCTACTACTTGCATCTTCTACCATTACCGCCTCCCATGCTAGACTTCTCTTGTGCAGCACCAACCCTCTGGAATGCACTTCCTCGAGCTGTCAGACTTTCCCCCAACCTTGCATCCTTTAAACGCTCCCTAAAGACCTTCTTGTTCAGAGAAGGCTATCACCAAATCAGTAACAAAGGAATTCCACTTGTCTAATAGTTGCCCTCATAACTCCACACTAATATCATTATCACCTTTACAGTCCCCACCTCCCGTTTCTTACCCTCCTACCCATGTAGAGATTGTAAATTCCCACGGGAACAGGGCCCCCAATTCCCCCTGTATTTGTTTGTTAAATTTTGTCTGGTGCCTCATATTGTACTGTACTTGTATCTTTGTTACCCATGGACAGTGCTGTGGAACCTGTGTGCGCTTTATAAATAAATAATAATTATTAAAATGATGGTAAAGTTCCGTTATCCTCTATCAAGTATTCCATTTAGTAAAATTAATATAGGTCCAATTCATAATTTTTTATATTTTGGCGTATATATCAAGTTATAAACTTTTTCCAGGCAATTTATAAACCTTTTTTATTCAACGCGGAAAATATTTATTTTTTTACCTTGCGATCAAGTTTTTCTATAGTCCAATTGCAATTTAGGCTGTTATGCGACCGTTACTACACGTCATCCGCCCACTGATTCAACAGCACATGCGCTATTAATTTTCTCATTGTATTCCACACCGCGCGCCCTCCCGTGTTGCTCATGCCTGTTACAGGTAGGAATCCCTTACTACGTGATCCGGCAGTTAAAATCATCATCAGTGATTAGCACATGCGCAGTTGAAAGCAGCATCGGCAATGCACTTTAGAGCGATGTAGAGAGTGAATGGGACGTCACAAACAAGAGAACATAAAAGTAGGGGTTTGGGAGGAGTCAGCAGCGAAACGGTAGAGAATTATAAATATTTTTAAAACTAATCGCTGTAATATATATATATATATATATATATATATATATATTATATATAAAGTTAGCCAAGTTTTTCCTTATGACAGCAGACCAGCGATCTTCCTCCCGGAGCTCCTGCTGTACTTAGCAGAGCAATGACGAATCCGGCTTCCTCCAATCATTGAGTGCACCACAAGGCGTTTAGCTCGTGAGGCCAAGCAATGATTGGAGGAAGCCAGATTTGTCACCGATATGCTAAGTACAGCATGAGAAGCAGGTGGAGGATTACTGGTCTGCTGTCATAAAGAAAAAAAGGTAAGTATTTATAAAAAAATAAAAAAAAAAAGTGTAAATATAAAGTTTAATGAATGAAAGTGCCCCTGTTTTTATGAGTATTTTTAAAAACCGGGCACACTCATTAAAACTTTACCTTCACTTTAAGAGATAGTATTGGCATTATGTATAATCATCCAAACAACTAGGTCTGGGTTAAGGGTGTCACATAAAATACTTTTAACAGGCTAAAAAACAGCAAAATTCATTATGCATTTGATTTTAATAACCAGAACTGTACATTGAAATCTGAATACAAAAGTAAACACTGGTGTTAGCAGTGGGCATCACCATTTTATTTATATTTTATCATTTTACTTTATTGTTTTAATGTTGCTTCACCCTGGCATAAGAAACAGTCTAGTAGCTGCTACGGCTTTACAGGTAATTTTACCACAAGCATGAGAGTCAAGGACATGTAATGTAGTCATAATGCAATAAACCATATCAGAGTTTAGAGATATCAGCTATGACAACAGGATCCCTTGTGAGTTTTCTTCTTGTAAACAGATTATGAAATATGTAATGCACTGATTTTCTCTTTATACCTTTTCTTGAGGCTCTTATTGTGGCTTAGAAAATAACAGCTCTTAAACTCACAATTTGTAGTTGCTTATCAACTTGTATTAGCATGATTTAGAGAAAATGATATTTACTATCATATATATTATATACAAAGGGCCATACTATCATATATATTATATACAAAGGGCCATACTATCATATATATTATAAACAAAGGGCCATACTATCATATATATTATATACAAAGGGCCATAGTGTTAAAAAAAAAACCACACCCCCCCGACAGATGCTCTAATTCATTACAGAATGTAACTAACACTAGTGGTGCCCTTTGCAGGGTTAAACATATGCTTCATTCTTCGTCTTAAAGGGCCATAATTCTGGAAAAAAAACAAAAAAAGTACATCACCAAAAACGGCAGTTTGAGGGGTTTTTTTATCTTTAAAGTTTTTCAGAGCTAAAGTGAATGTAAAGTTTAATGAATAAGTGCCCAGTATCTAAAGTGCCCCTTTGGCATGCAGCTTGTGAGTCACTCAACGATTGGAGGAAGCCTGATTCGTCATTGATCTAACTACAGCAGGAGCTGCAGGCGGAGGATCGTCGGTCTCCTTTCAATAAAATGAAAAGGTAAGTATTTTTTAAAAAATGAAGCTTCATTGTAAAGTTTAATGAATGAAAGTGCCCCAGTTAAGAGTATTTTTAGATACTGGGCACTTATTCATGAAGCTTTACATTCACTTTAATATAACTATACTTTTAAGAGAGAGCGGAAGAGAAGAAAAAAAAAAACACAGCTGTTGGATAAAGCAAATTAAGTATGATTGGACTTCAAGCCAATAGCTTGTGAACTTTTTAGGTGTATGCAGTGCAGTAAAAAAAAAAAAATCACTCACAAATTAAACCTGTTTGCATGGGTGCAAGGCAAGGAGGTGCAAAACCCAACCTCCAAAATCTTGTTCCTTATAGTTTAGCATCAACATCCACTTGAGTCACTCATGCCAATGAGTCACCATCATTTAAAATTAAGTTCAGCTCAAGTGTACTAGAACCTACATCTACCTGCTGCTTATGTCCCTAAAAAAAATAAAAATAAAAAAAAAAGACAGAAAAAGCCTTGAGGTTTGTATATTAAATGTTTAGTTATACTAAACTGAGAGTTTTTGGGTTTGGATTCTGAGGTAACCTCCAGTGCATAAATAAAGTCACAACAGATCAGTGAGACCTCTGTATTTAAAGGTGTGAGCTTCTTCTTCAATTGCCCATACTAAGCCTTATTCTACATAGAATATTTTATTTTTAGAAATCCTAGATACAGTTCTTATTTTGCTCTCATTACACAACTATAGAAAAAAAAACTATAGAAAAAATACAAAATTACAAAGTCGACACAGAAAAACCTCAGATTCCATAGCAAATGAACCAACACAATCACAGGTGGAAAAACCTGCAACCAGGGATGGAATTAGCTCATCGCACCAAAACACAAAACCCTTGCTTAAAGGGACATGAAACCCACATTTTTTCTTTCATGATTTAGAAAGAGCTTGCATTTTAAACAACCTTCTAATTTACTTCTATTATCTAATTTGCTTAATTTTCCTGTTATCCTTTGCTGGAAAGCATATCAAGATAGGCTTAGTAGCGGCTGATTGATGGCTGCACACAGATGCCTTGTGTGATTGGCTCACCCATATGCATAGCTATTTCTTCTAAAAAGGATATCTAAAGAATGAAGCAAATTAGATAATAGACGTAAATTGGAATGTTGTTTAAAATCGTTTTCTCTGTCTGAATTATGACAGAATTTTTTTGGGTTTAGTGCCCCTTTAATTAGCCTCTAATGGGCATCAGTTACCAGTATTAAATACAGCAATAACGGGATTACCTATTGTGTGTGTTAAACAACTGTTTGCGGCAGGGATGTGCAGTATGGGGAGGCAGAGCCTCACCTGTCATGAAAAGAAATAGATTAGATTAAAGGGACAGTCTACCATAGAATTGTTATTGTTTTAAAAGATAGATAAACCCTTTATTACCCATTCCCCAGTTTTGCATAACCAACACAGTTATATGAATATACTTTTTACCTCTGATTACCTTGTATCTAGGAACCTTCTTCTAGTCCCCTGATCACATGACTGCTTATTATCTATTGTCTTAAATTTAGCATTGTTTTGTGCTAAATCTTAAATAAGCCCCTGTGCCTGAACACAGTGTTATCTATATGGCCCACGTGTACTTTCTGTCTCTGTGTTGAAAAGAGATTTAAAAAGCATGTGATAAGAGGCAGCCCTCAAAAGCTTAGAAATTAGCATATGAGCCTACCTATGTTTAGTTTAAACTAAGAATACCAAGAAAAAAGCAAATTTGAGGATAAAAGTAAATTGGAAAGTTGATTAAAATTAAGTCCTATCTGAATAATGAAAGTTTAATTTATACTAGACTGTACCTTTAAAGCAAAAGGGAAAAAAAAAAAAAAAAAAAAAACACCCCCTTATCAAATTTTATGAAGTTAGCTGCAAATACATGGAGAAAGGCAGCAACCAATTCTGCCTCCTTCGATTACACAACAATTTAGAAGGTGCTGTATGGAGCATCCGCCCACTCTCAGGTTAGGAGTCACATTTCATCATTAAGCTAAAAATCAGGAAAAAAACACCTCAATTGAGTCAGCTCTCATATCTGCCTCTTGGTGCGGGCGTGACAATAATAGTGCAAGAGAAGCACCGACAATCTGTTCTGTGGGCAGGAACTAATAGAAGAGGGAAATCTGGGTGGCAGAAATACAGTCCACTTAAAATTGCGCACAGCAATTTTTGTTTTGAGTGCAACGTCTGCAATTATTTGAGTGCCTCTCTCTGCGTGTCCTGTGTGGGCGGGGCTGGGTTCCACTTATACAGTTCCCCATGTAGAAGGCTGCTAAAGCTTGCAATGCAGGGTAGCAGCAGTCCTTGCTCTATATTGGCTGATGGCTGCACTTTTTTTACAAACTGCACTAGGCAGATCCTTACTGGGATGTGCTGCTCAAGGACAGCCTTGGTAAAGTATTTATTTTACAAGCCTTTAACCCCTTATTCTCAAAGTGTATTTCTTGTTTATAACATTTGTGTTAAGAAACGTTCAGAAACAATGTTATATAATTATAATGAGCACAATATTTATACTATAGTTTTCGGAGTGGCAGAAAATTGTGGTAGGGAATCAGAGTATACTGACAGCATTAAATAAAAAGCAGGCATTATTTAAAAAATGCCATGTGTCATTTTTTTAAGCCATCTCTCTCCATCTTCTCTGCACCCTAAACCTATAGACTGAGTTCTCCGGAGCAGGGCCCTTTTTCTCCTGTACTAGATTTGTTTAGTTTTGTATTTTATCACAAATCTTTGTCATTGTATACCCCTATCATTGTACCCAGCGCTATGGAATTTGGCCGCGCTTTACAAATAAATAAATAATAATATCTTAAAAAAATAATTCCATGTGCCTCAATTATGTAACTAATAGTATTTTAAAAATTACTTTAGGGACATAGAGTTACTATTTCATTTACTATTTTAACTGATTGTGTAGGGACAATACTTTTTATAAATCATGTGTATTTATTATTTGTAAAACAGAAAATGACATGTCCTGGTATCTTTTTGTTAAAGGGTGATGAACTTAAAAAAAAAAAAAAATTATATTAAAAAGGGACACTGAACCCAATTTTTATTTCATGATTCAGATATAGCATGGAATTTTAAGCAACTTTCTAATTTACTCCTATGATCAATTTTTCTTTGTTCTCTTGCTATCTTTATTTTAAAAGCAGGAATGTAAATCTTAGCAGCCAGCCCATTTTAGGTTCAGCACCATGGATAGCGCTTGCTTAATTACATTTACCCAACAATAAGCAAGCATAACCCAGGTTCTCAACTAAAAATCGTCCGGCTTCTATGCATCACATTCCTGCTTATCAAATAAAGATAGCAAGAGAACGAAGAAAAAATTGATAATAGGAGTAAAATTTGAAAGTTGCTTAAAAAAAATTGTATGCTCTATCTGAATCATGAAAGAAAAAAAATTGGGTTTAGTGTCCCTTTAAGCATTCAAACATACAGAATTTTCATATTAAAAAAAAGTTAACACATTTCAGCAAAACAAATTAAAATACAGAGAATAAAAGGAAATGCAGGCTTGCGCCCAACTAATTTCTGAAGGTTTATAGTTCACTGGGGTTGATAAGGACAACTGTCACATATTCAAGAGAGGAGCATCCATTTAATACAACTCCAAGGATTTATGCCAGCAAAAGAAGGCTCACAGTTTATTCTAGTAAAGTGATTATTTGACTCCCCAAGAAATCATTTCTACTCTTCAAAAAGACATGAAACCCAAAAAAAAAATTTTCATGATTCAGATAGAGAATATAATTTTAAACATTCCTATTTACTTTTATTATCTAATTTGCTTAATTCTTTAGATATCCTTTGTTGAATAAATAGCAATGCACATGGTTGAGCCAATCACACAAGGTATTTAATGTGCTGCAGCCAATCGGCAGTTAAAGAGCTTGTTCAGATATGCTTTACAACAAATGATATCAAGAGAGTGAAGCAATTTAGATAAGAGGTAAATTGGAGAGTTGTTTATAATTGCATGCTCTTTCTAAATCATGAAAGAAAATAAATTAATTGAGTTTTTATGTCCCTTTAAAAATCCATTTGTCTAACTGAAATCCAAATAACTTATAATGAAACATTAAATTCCTTAGCCAGAATCAGACAGACATTCCACTGAATATAAAAAAATAACCAGATTTGTCTTCTCCCCAGAATCCCTAGGCAGCTGTGTGTTGTGAACCATAAGGATCAGTGGGTTGCCTAAGGGCACTGACAAATAATGCTGCAGAGTTGCTAAATGGTAAAAATATGTTTAAAAGAGGCTTATCAACAGCATTATAAGCATGTGATAAAATATTCCAAATGGATCCAGTACTCCCAACAGACTATAAAAGCAGCATAAACTATAAAGCATACCGATGCATGGATAGTCACTTCCTGTATAAAAAAAAAATATTTTTTGCTATAAATCCAATGAGTGTGTGTATTAGATTTATTATACACACACATATATATACATACACACACACACATACACATGAATCCGATTGGATTATGGCTTCTGAACGACTTAACACTAGAGCACATGGATGTACTGATGAACCCAAAGTCACATTAAAAATAGCAAGTCTTAAGACAAAGTTTTCTATTGGTTGCCAAAGGAAAACATCAAGGGAAAAATAAAAAAATAAATAGGCTAGTAAGGGGGGGTGGGGACCGCACTACAGGAGGGAATTTAAAGTTGATGTTAACCATTTTACAGGTAACTCTGAAAAGTGCCTTTGACACTCTTATCTTGTCTATTCACTTTATAGTGGATAGACAAGTCTAGATGTTTTAAGACATCAGGCGAAGATAAACCTTCCTGCAGAGGCCTACTCCTCCATTTAGGGCTGTGACAGGAAGTAATGGACACTGCACAAATGTAGTGTAAAAAAAAAAGTGTAAAATCAATCTAAATAGATGAATACATATTGCAATGATTTCTATTCAGTATAAGCAACTGTTTAGGGCTTTTTTATTACAGAAAAGAAACAGAGGCCTAGATTTAGAGTTCGGCGGTAGCCGTCAAAACCAGCGTTAGAGGCTCCTAACGCTGGTTTTGGGCGCCCGCTGGTATTTGGAGTCAGTGATTAAAGGGTCTAACGCTCACTTTTCAGCCGCGACTTTTCCATACCGCAGATCCCCCTACGCCATTTGCGTAGCCTATCTTTTCAATGGGATCTTTCTAACGCTGGTATTTAGAGTCGTTTCTGCAGTGAGCGTTAGAGCTCTAACGACAAGATTCCAGCCGCCTGAAAATAGCAGGAGTTAAGAGCTTTCTGGCTAACGCCGGTTTATAAAGCTCTTAACTACTGTACCCTAAAGTACACTAACACCCATAAACTACCTATGTACCCCTAAACCGAGCTCCCCCCACATCGCCGCCACTCGATTAAAATTTTTAACCCCTAATCTGCCGACCGCCACCTACGTTATACTTATGTACCCCTAATCTGCTGCCCCTAACACCGCCGACCCCTGTATTATATCTATTAACCCCTAACTTGCCCCCCACAACGTCGCCGCAAGCTACTTAAAATAATTAACCCCTAATCTTCCGACCGCAAATCGCCGCCACCTACGTTATCCCTATGTACCCCTAATCTGCTACCCCTAACATCGCCGACCCCTATGTTATATTTATTAACCCCTAATCTGCCCCCCACAACGTCGCCGACACCTACCTACACTTATTAACCCCTAATCTGCCGAGCGGACCTGAGCGCTACTATAATAAAGTTATTAACCCCTAATCCGCCTCACTAACCCTATCATAAATAGTATTAACCCCTAATCTGCCCTCCCTAACATCGCCGACACCTACCTTCAATTATTAACCCCTAATCTGCCGACCGGAGCTCACCGCTATTCTAATAAATGTATTAACCCCTAAAGCTAAGTCTAACCCTAACACTAACACCCCCCTAAGTTAAATATAATTTTTATCTAACGAAATAAATTAACTCTTATTAAATAAATAATTCCTATTTAAAGCTAAATACTTACCTGTAAAATACATCCTAATATAGCTACAATATAAATTATAATTATATTATAGCTATTTTAGGATTAATATTTATTTTACAGGCAACTTTGTAATTATTTTAACCAGGTACAATAGCTATTAAATAGTTAAGAACTATTTAATAGTTACCTAGTTAAAATAATTACAAATTTACCTGTAAAATAAATCCTAACCTAAGATATAATTAAACCTAACACTACCCTATCAATAAAATAATTAAATAAACTACCTACAATTACCTACAATTAACCTAACACTACACTATCAATAAATTAATTAAACACAATTGCTACAAATAAATAACATTAAATAAACTATCTAAAGTACAAAAAATAAAAAAGAACTAAGTTACAGAAAATAATAAAATATTTACAAACATAAGAAAAATATTACAACAATTTTAAACTAATTACACCTACTCTAAGCCCCCTAATAAAATAACAAAGCCCCCCAAAATAAAAAATTCCCTACCCTATTCTAAAATACAAATATTACAAGCTCTTTTACCTTACCAGCCCTGAACAGGGCCCTTTGCGGGGCATGCCCCAAGAATTTCAGCTCTTTTGCCTGTAAAAAAAAACATACTATACCCCCCCCCCAACATTACAACCCACCACCCACATACCCCTAATCTAACCCAAACCCCCCTTAAATAAACCTAACACTACCCCCCTGATGATCTTCCTACCTTGTCTTCACCATGCCAGGTTCACCGATCCGTCCTGGATCCAAGATCTTCATCCAACCCAATCGGGGGCTAGACATCCACAGAAGAAGACCAGAAGAGGGTCCAAAGTCTTCCTCCTATCCGGCAAGAAGAGGACATCCGGACCGGCAAACATCTTCTCCAAGCGGCATCTTCTATGTTCTTCCATCCGATGACGACCGGCTCCATCTTGAAGACCTCCAGCGCGGATCCATCCTCTTCTTCCGACGACTAGACGACGAATGACGGTTCCTTTAAGGGACGTCATCCAAGATGGCGTCCCTCGAATTCCGATTGGCTGATAGGATTCTATCAGCCAATCGGAATTAAGGTAGGAATTTTCTGATTGGCTGATGGAATCAGCCAATCAGAATATAGTTCAATCCGATTGGCTGATCCAATCAGCCAATCAGATTGAGCTCGCATTCTATTGGCTGATCGGAACAGCCAATAGAATGCGAGCTCAATCTGATTGGCTGATTGGATCAGCCAATCGGATTGAACTATATTCTGATTGGCTGATTCCATCAGCCAATCAGAAAATTCCTACCTTAATTCCGATTGGCTGATAGAATCCTATCAGCCAATCGGAATTCGAGGGACGCCATCTTGGATGACGTCCCTTAAAGGAACCGTCATTCGTCGTCTAGTCGTCGGAAGAAGAGGATGGATCCGCGCTGGAGGTCTTCAAGATGGAGCCGGTCGTCATCGGATGGAAGAAGATAGAAGATGCCGCTTGGAGAAGATGTTTGCCGGTCCGGATGTCCTCTTCTTGCCGGATAGGAGGAAGACTTTGGACCCTCTTCTGGACTTCTTCAGTGGATGTCTAGCCCCCGATTGGGTTGGATGAAGATCTTGGAGCCAGGACGGATCGGTGAACCTGGCATGGTGAAGACAAGGTAGGAAGATCATCAGGGGGGTAGTGTTAGGTTTATTTAAGGGGGGTTTGGGTTAGATTAGGGGTATGTGGGTGGTGGGTTGTAATGTTGGGGGGGGGGTATAGTATGTTTTTTTTTACAGGCAAAAGAGCTGAAATTCTTGGGGCATGCCCCGCAAAGGGCCCTGTTCAGGGCTGGTAAGGTAAAAGAGCTTGTAATATTTGTATTTTAGAATAGGGTAGGGAATTTTTTATTTTGGGGGGCTTTGTTATTTTATTAGGGGGCTTAGAGTAGGTGTAATTAGTTTAAAATTGTTGTAATATTTTTCTTATGTTTGTAAATATTTTATTATTTTCTGTAACTTAGTTCTTTTTTATTTTTTGTACTTTAGATAGTTTATTTAATGTTATTTATTTGTAGCAATTGTGTTTAATTAATTTATTGATAGTGTAGTGTTAGGTTAATTGTAGGTAATTGTAGGTAGTTTATTTAATTATTTTATTGATAGGGTAGTGTTAGGTTTAATTATATCTTAGGTTAGGATTTATTTTACAGGTAAATTTGTAATTATTTTAACTAGGTAACTATTAAATAGTTCTTAACTATTTAATAGCTATTGTACCTGGTTAAAATAATTACAAAGTTGCCTGTAAAATAAATATTAATCCTAAAATAGCTATAATATAATTATAATTTATATTGTAGCTATATTAGGATTTATTTTACAGGTAAGTATTTAGCTTTAAATAGGAATTATTTATTTAATAAGAGTTAATTTATTTCGTTAGATAAAAATTATATTTAACTTAGGGGGGTGTTAGTGTTAGGGTTAGACTTAGCTTTAGGGGTTAATACATTTATTAGAATAGCGGTGAGCTCCGGTCGGCAGATTAGGGGTTAATAATTGAAGGTAGGTGTCGGCGATGTTAGGGAGGGCAGATTAGGGGTTAATACTATTTATGATAGGGTTAGTGAGGCGGATTAGGGGTTAATAACTTTATTATAGTAGCGCTCAGGTCCGCTCGGCAGATTAGGGGTTAATAAGTGTAGGTAGGTGTCGGCGACGTTGTGGGGGGCAGATTAGGGGTTAATAAGTGTAAGGTTAGGGGTGTTTAGACTCGGGGTACATGTTAGGGTGTTAGGTGCAGACTTAGGAGGTGTTTCCCCATAGGAAACAATGGGGCTGCGTTAGGAGCTGAACGCTGCTTTTTTGCAGGTGTTAGGTTTTTTTTCAGCTCAAACAGCCCCATTGTTTCCTATGGGAGAATCGTGCACGAGCACGTTTTTGATGCCGGCCGCGTCCGTAAGCAACTCTGGTATCGAGAGTTGCATTTGCGGTAAAAATGCTCTACGCTCCTTTTTTGGAGCCTAACGCAGCATTTGTTTGAACTCTCGATACCAGAGTTAAATTTATGGTGCGGCCAGAAAAAAACCCGCGGAGCGTTAACAGCCCTTTTACCGCCGAACTCTAAATCTAGGCCAGACTGTTTAAACATCACTTTAAAGACAGGCTGGCAAATCCTAGAAGCCACATGCCCCAAAATTTTATAAGTTATACATTATTTTCATAAACTGTTACAATATGTTTAATTTTGATCTCAATGATCAAAACAATGTTTTTTGATATTGTACCTCCTTCATTTTTATTTTTAAGGTTTTTTTTCTCTCTAGATAGTTACTGATGTCATTACTGAAACTTCCTCCCAAGGCATTTAAAACTCCTCTCTTCTGGGAAACTGCATCAAGACGATGTTGCTGATGCATATCAGTCAAGGGGATTGCGGAAATTTGATTGCAACAATGTCAAATAATGACAACTCTGGAGAGCAAAAAAATATTTAAAAACAGAAAAATCAGGTACAGGTACAAAACCTCAAATCCAGAATTCCAAAATTCATATTTATTCTGGAATCCAAACCTTTAAATTAATATTTTTTTAAAAACATAAAAATTATCAAACATTACTATTTTTCAACACCTGTAAATCTTTTCTGGCAGTGTCTTTGGATTGGTCTTTGTGTTTTAAAAGCGTAAATAGTCTGTATTTTTAAAGCAACAAATATTACTTAATTACAATACTGTACCATGTTTGAGGGTTATGTGCGTACAAAAGTATTAAACAGGATATAAAACTACCTTTAGGGTGGATGTATAAGTTGTATTAGGACATGTAAAATATTGCCTAAATGACTTGGTTTCCTCCCCTCTCCAAACTGTCCCAATTTATAAATGCAAATATTCCAAAATCCAAACCTTTTCCGGTTCCAAGCAGTTTGTATAAAGGCTTTTCTACCTATATTAGCCACGTTGCTACAACAGTTTTTAATGCAAATAGATTAGTGCTACAAACCTACACACATTAATATAAAAGTATATAAAAAGTATATAAAAGGGGTGTTTCATTGCAAAAATCACACTAGTTTAGGACCAGTCAACACATTAGATTTGCATAATCAACAAATGCAAGATAACAAGACAATGCAATAGCACTTAGTCTGAACTTCAAATGAGTAGTAGATTTTTTTATAACAAATTTCAAAGTTATGTATATTTCCACTCCCCCTGTACCATGTGATAGCAATCAGCCAATCACAAATGCATATATGTATAGTCTGAATTGCACATGCTCAGTAGGATCTGGTGACTCAAAAATCGTAAATATAAAAGACTGTGCACATTTTTTTTAATGGAAGTAAATTGGAAAGTTGTTTAAAATGACATGCTGTATCTGAATCATGAAAATGTAATTTAACCTGAGTGTCCCTTTAAACTTGTAATTTTACACCATCCACTGTGGATCTCTGTGTTAAACCTCTATGCAGGGGCATAAGAAACTGCTGGTCGTGAGCATGAAAAAGCTGATGGGCCAGTTAGCAGAAGTTTTATGGCAAATCATTAGCTATGTTCAGCAGGATACTTACTGCGCTTGGGACTACCAAACAAGTAAACCTTTAATTTAATAACATTTCATTTTTGAACTACAAGGTCCCTTTTAAAACCAGGGACAAATAAAAAAATGCACATACAACACTAAAACAGTGTTAAAATTATTTCAAGTCAATTTAAAGGTTTATTAAAAAAGACTTTAAAATATGTAGATTATTAGTTTTTACTCTCCACACGCATTGGGATATCATGTGTAGCATACAGTAACCCAAATTGTGCCATCTGGGTATGACAGAGCATATTTTAACCCTTAAGGTGCCCCTATTCTTTAAAATAAAATAACTTGCATGCTATGTGCGCTTGCTCTTCTGACGTTCAGGAAATGTTAGTTTCTGTTCCCACAGGGATTTGGCACTCATCACTTAATGCAATGAATGGGGGAAAAAAGTGTTTTCCACTTCTGTTGATAGCAAAGTAATTCTGTTAAAAATCTCACTTTGCTACATGACTGATTTTAACTAGCTACAGTAAATGTACATCTTAAAAGGAATGCTGAAACAAAAAAAAAAAAAAAAAAAAAAAAAACACACACACTTCTTGAGCAATTTTCATTTTAAAGGGCTCTGCCAAAAGAAAATCTGTAATATCTAGTTTCCCTCCAAAAATTTATAAAAGGTATACTGAACCCATTTTATTTCCCTTTGTGATTCAGATAGAGCATTCAATTTTAAGCAACTTTCTAATTTACTCCTATTATCAATGTGTCTTTGTTCTCTTTGTATCTTTATTTGAAAAAGCAGGAATGTAAGCTTACGAGACGGCCCATCTTTGATTCAACACCTGGGTAGCGCTTGCCAATTGGTGGCTAAATGTAGCCACCAATCGGCAAGCGCTACCCAGGGCAGGGTGCTGAACTAAAAATAGGCCGGCTTGTAAGCTTACATTCCTGCCTTTTCAAATAAAGATACCAAGAGAACAAAGACACATTGATAATAGGAATAAATTAGAAAGTTGCTTACAATTGAATGCTCTGTCTGAATCATGAAAGAAACAAAATTGGGTTCAGTATCCCTTTACAGAAGCTACTCTGGAAGTTCCTACACATATTTTCCCCCAAAAGGACAAAAACATATTTTGAGAGGGGAAAAAAAAAAAAAAAAAAAAAAAGCATGCAAACCACACCTCATAGCATAACATAGCATTTGATTAAAGAAAAAGTATTGAACACAATATAGATATTCTATACATTTACAAAGAATGTAATGCATCTGAGCAGTGTTCTGTCATTTGCACTATTTGCATTTGCCAATCAGTTTCCCTGCCTTTTCATTTGCAGAAATTTCCAAGCCACCATGTTTAATGCAATTAAACAACATTGTTTAGCAGTTATCAGCTGAACATTTAGCATTCTATACCTGTGTAATAATGAAAACAAGATTAAATGGTCATGTTTTCCCCTTTTCAGGGCTAGATTACAAGTGGAGCTCCCGTTTAAGGGCGCGCGATAAATAATCAGCCATTACAAGTGGCTGGTTATTGCTACCGCAAGCTTGCGGTAGCAATTAGCACTCTGAAAATTAACCAGAGATCAGATCTCTGGTTAATTTTGTAAATGTGCCCTAAATTTATGGACTCAGAAGCTGCTGATTGGTGGTTGCACATATATACCTCTTATCATTGGCTTGCCAATGTGTTCAGCTAGCTCCCAGTAGTGCCCTGCTGCTCCTTCAATAAAAAGGATACTAAGAGAATGAAGCAGAATTGAAAATAAAAAAAGTCTTTTGGAAAGTTGTTTAAAAATTGTATGCTGTGAATCATCAAAAAAAAATTTTTGGGTCTCATGTCCCTTTAAGCATCATTATGCATAGAAATTACAGTGACAGTACACTAAACATTTCACACAGTTTAAACACTTAACCAGACCAAGTCCATAGGTCAAACTATGTTATATATTTTTATTTATTTGTCTACGTTGCTTAACTATAGTCAACAAATGAAGAAGAAAAACACCAGTCAACAATTGTTAACATTTTGCATTTTTATGAAGTATTTTTTTCCATGTATTTGTTTAAAAAGCATAGAAATAGTGCTTACATTGAGTAACTGACATTAAAATAAAAAATATTTAAAAATAAGGTTTTAAAAAAAAAAAAAATAAGAAAAGAAAGAAATCTGTTTACACTATGTTCCAGGAAATATTGGACCAATTCTGTGAGAATGTTGGCATATATAGCACACTGATATGCCGATTGATACCACAGAAAAATTTAAAGGGACACTGAACCAAAAAAAAATATTTGTGATTCAGATAGAGCATGCAATTTTAAGCAACTTTCTTATTTACTCCTATTATCAAATTTTCATCATTCTCTTGGTATGTTTATTTGAAAAGCAAGAATGTAAGTTTAGATGCCGGCCCATTTTTAGTGAACAATCTGGGTTGTCCTTGCTCATTGGACAGCACCAATAAACAAGTGTTGTTTATGGTTCTGAACCAAAAAGTTGCTGACTCCTTAGCTTAGATGCCTCCTTTTTCAAACAAAGATATCAATTTTTCTTTGTTCTCTTGCTAATAGGAGGAAATTAGAAAGTTGCTTAAAACTGCATGCTCTATTTGAATCATGAAAGAAAAAAAATTGGGTTCAGTGTCCCTTTAACGGTTTTCCGAAGTCAACAATGTTTTGTATTTGGGGGGAAGAAAAAAAAAAAAAAAATGTACTTCCTCCACTGCAAGGGTTTTCAAACCTGCCCTCAAGCCTCCCAAACAGGCCAGATTTTCATAATAACCACGGGTACACAGGTGCATTTCAATTTAAAATAGGCATTTTTGCACTATACTTCCACTAGCAAAAATGTTTCCGTTTTTATGTGTGGTTTGTGCACCAGTATTCAAGCTCAGAGAGATGAAGATGGTGTGTATTGCTTCTGTGAAGACATAAAATGTGTGTCATACAAGCCACCACTGACTCTGAGAAGGTGTGGTGTTTGAATACTGGTGAATGGGCCCTCATAGGATATGTGCATATGCCATATAAACAGTAATAAAGATTACTACATTTATTACATTTTTGATCTTTCTATCCCTTTTAACCTGCTCTCACCCAAGGTAATTCTGAAAAGTTTTACATTTTTAATTAAACCAGATTTTATGTTTCCACAAGGCACTAACGACAAACCCTATGCATTACCTGATTAGTTGTGCTCCGGGTGACCTCACAGAGACACAAGCCAATCGGATCAACGCCTGAGGGCAGATACGCTCCAGAGAGTTTTGTTCTAATCAGAGTCTCTGGCTCCGCAACCACCACTGGAAGCCTAACCATGGGTCCCACCCCCCACAACATGCTTTTAAAGGTTCTCTGGCAGAATGAGTGTGCGATGGATAATAATCTGACAAATGTCCTTCGGATAACAGTCTGGTCTGTCCAAAAACCTTTAATAGCACGTTGTGGGGGGTGAGAACCATGGTTAGGTTCCCAGAGGCGGTTATGGCACCCAAGGCTCTGATTAGAACAGAGCTCTCTGAAGCGTATCTGCTTGATCCGATTGGCCCGTGTCTCTGTGAGGTCACCGGATGCACAACCAATCGGATAATGCATAGTGTTTGTCGCTAGCGCCTAGTATGTTTCCTCCCATTTTGTTGATTAAACTTTATTGACAAGCTATAACTGGTGTTCTGTATTTTTCTATTGTGCATGTAGATTGCTTATCTGATGAGCAGAGCTAGACACCAAGGCACATACAGCAGTAAAATATTTAAAATATTGATGGAAAATACTCTCCTTCAGTTATCACTCTTGTAAAAATAAACACCAAGGCTTAGAGATGTAAAAGTTGTCTTTACAAATTCAAGTTTACAAAGAAATAATTAGGTTGCCATACACAACACCTTTTAGAACCATGGAAATTATTTATAGAAATGTCAAACCTCTTACTATTTGAGTTAGGTACCCACATATTTATAATAATTTGAAGGCATGTTATAATATGGATTACATAGTTGCAAACTACAGTATGTTCCCAGGACAGTCCTGTTTTTTTGGCTTCCTGTCCCTGCCTTTTAAGCTTGTCATTTGCTCAATTCAGTCTGTCTAGTTTATTAATAGTGTGTAGTGCAGTACTCCCACCACAGAGGGTGCTGTGGCATTAGTCTCTTTGCTTACACTATTAGTCTCATTACACACTTGTGTAATTTCCACCATGTATATGTTGAGGCTTTGTGTAGCATTGGCTTAACACATCAGGCTTTTCATGTGCTAGGACTGGAATTCAAAGAGCATACCAAAAAAATTCCAGATGTACTAAGGCAGGGCTGCCCAATAGGTAGATCGGGATCTACCAGTAGATAGCAGCCGATGTGGTCAAGTTACGCAATCTCAACACTGGGGCGTGAGTAGAGTATGGTTGCTAGGGATACCGCTTTATCTACCGCAGTGTTTGAAGGGGCAGGTCATTAAACAGTCTGATGGGACATTGATTTCAACCAATCAATGTATATTATTTTTGAACGACAACAAAATTGGCCTATCAAAAGCATGGTTGAGAGAGTAATCTCCCACTGGAAATGGCGATATAGCATAGTTAGGAGGGTAAGCGTCAATAGATAAAGTAAAGGTGGTGGCTGCTGTGCTATGCTAAAGAAACAAGTCTGATTGAGATCTGGCAAATTAACGTGTTGACCGGGTAAGAAATGGTCTGCATGGCGCGCTATTGAAATTTATTTGTGTAGGCCTCACTGGATCATATCAGGCCAAAAGAGGGTCAGTGGCAGTAATTTGAATGCAGTGTTTTGTAAGATGGCACAAGGGGTTGCTCCTGTTAACCCAAATTAAAGTCAGTGTTACTTTTGTCGTCAGGATTAATCTGTAGTATCTTTATGCTTTTGCACATCCATGTGTTACTAAATCATGCAACCTTAAAGGGATATGAAAAACATTTTTTTTTTCATGATTCAGATATAGAACATGCAATTTTAAACAACATTCTAATTTACTCCTAGTATCAATTTTTTTTCATTCTCTTGGTATCTTTATTTGAAAAAAGAAGGAATTTAAGCTTAGATGCCGGCCCATTTTTAATGGGTAGATTTCATTGAGCTGGTCATTTGAAAAGTAGATCCCAACACAAAAAAAAACAAAAAAGTGTGGGCACCCCGGTACTAGGGTATTTCTGGGTTTAACAACCTTTTGCTCACAAATCACTGCAGCAGCAAAGATGAAAACACAAATAGTTACCTCATAAAATGCCACCTACTTGTGAAACTTCAAATAGTGTCAAAGTTTAAAACATAAAAACTAAATCCTCAACATAACTGTATATATTGTTCTCAATAGCCCCAAGACAGCAGTTAGCAGGTTAAACATATTATATATAAATTTCAGGCTCTGTAACATCTATATAAACTAGGGTGCTTTGTGGTGCTCTGCTATACAGATGCTTATGGGTTAATAATTTAACCCTTGCTTGCTTTTTTGGTACTTGCTATAAAAGTATTCTTCTTATGTCAGTTATATGCTTGAGAGCAATAGAGGTGATGAGGAGCTTGATGCTTTAACCTGCACTAAAGGGCTATAAACAGCCGTGCATAAAGAAAATGCACTATTACTTGCACATAACAATGTGTATAACCACTGAAAAGTGATTAAACACATAACTAAAGTAAGTCAGTGCCAGAGCACCCATGTACTGCTGGAAGCTAGTTGAACACATGTGTAGCCACCAATAAACAGATAGCTCCCAGTACTGCATTGCTGCTGAGGATATGTACATGGCCTTTTTTATTATTATTATTATTTTTTAACAAAGTTACCCAAGAGAAACAAAGTATAAGTGAATTTAACAAATTACAAGTTATGTCTGAATTATGAAACTTTAATCTTTCCTGTTCCTTTAAGCATTCAGTATGGGGGTCGATCTGAGTGGGCAGAGATATGCAAACTGTAAATGAGCACGGCTCTCCTGCAAAGTGTCCCTGGAATTTTTTTTATTTTTTTTTTTAAAGTTGGCAACTATGGGATTACAAAGTACAAGTTACATGATCATAAAAGTTTTTCAGCTCTTGTTGCCAGGTATACAAAGTAGAATATCCCTTCATTGTAAACCAGCCAATAAAAAAATGATTGTTAGATTTAGGAGACCAGATAACTGATTTGCTTGTCTATTTATAAGTTTCATTCCAGATTTATGTAGTACCAATATAATAGAGCCAGGAAATTGATGAATCAGTGCAAGTTCTAGCGAGACATAATGAAACCCAACATTTTTCTTTCACAATTCAGATAGATCATTTATAACTGAAGAAGAAAAAAAAAATGCACACACTTTCCAATTTAATTATATGATCTATTATGCCTCATTCTCTTGGTATCTTTTGTTGAAGGAGCAGTAATGCACTACTTGAAGCTAGCTGAAAACCAATAATGAGAGGCAAAATATGCACAACCAACAATCAGCAGCTTCTGAACCTACCTAGGTATACGTTTTTAGCAAAGGATACAAATAGAACATACACATAAAATATTGGAAAGTTATTCATAATTGCATGCACTACATGAACCATGAAAGAAAGGAAAAAAAAAAAAGTGGGTTTAATGCCTTTTAAGCTACCATAGAGTCCTCTCACTACTTAAATTAAAAAGAGAAGGCAAACACCTTGAGATTTTTTGCTATACAATGTGTACTTATGTGAAACAAGGTTTTCAATATATACTTTAATCTTTTATTGTGCCAGTTTTTAATTTAGTGCTGAAAATTGTAGATTTTCTAATTCTCAGTACAGGTGACCCTCGTTTTACAACGGTTCAATTTACACCATTTCAGAATAACAACCTTTTTTTCCAGTCATGTGACTGCTATTGAAAAGCATTGAGAAGCAGTGCATTTATTAAAATAGCCAGTAGGTGGAGCTGTCCGCTTGTGTTGCAGCAAAGTCAAGCAAGCTGAAATGAATCAGTTGAACCAGACCTAAGCTATCGAGCAGATTTCAAAGGAACAAGATCTTCCTGTCTATAGATTGGAATGCATAGAAAGAACTGTTTGCAGAAAAATGCAAGTGAAGTCTGTGTTGTGTGATTATTTTATTAGGTTTATAATGCTGTTTAGCAAATGATTGTGTTCATTTAACTTAGTTTAATTATATATTCTGTGTTGTGTGATTATTTTATTAGGTTTATAAAGCTGTTTAGCATTTAAAGTCTTCATTTCAAAGCTTTAAAAATAATGTATTAGGTGTTACTTATGACAATTTTGAGAGGGGCCTAGAACCTAACTCCCTCACTTCCCATTGACTTACATTATAAACTGGGTTTCAATTTACAACGGTTTAGATTTACAACGGTTTCAATTTACAACGGTTTCGATTTACAACGGTTTCGATTTACAACGGTTTCGATTTACAACGGTTTCGATTTACAACGGTTTCGATTTACAACGGTTTCGATTTACAACCATTCCTTCTGGAACCTAACCCCGGCGTAAACTGAGGGCTACCTGTACTTGAAATGCACCCTGCTAATTTTTCAAGGCTTAAATTGCTACATATTTTTCTTAATTGGCTTTAATAGACCACAACTTTAAAACAAAGCATTTTATTCCAACATTAAGACAGTGGCTAGGAGTGGTGGCTTCTTCAAATAAGGCAAGTTGAGTTTGACTATTAAAAATAATTGCAGCAAACAAGACAATTTTTAAACATCATTAGAATTGGCAATGGTTATTATATAGCAAGGCAACAGAAATGTCTTGTAAATAAAAGGGATACTGAACCCAATTTTTTTATTTCATAATTCAGATAGAAAGTTGCTTAAAATTGCATGCTGTAATTTACACCTATTAATTTTTCTTCGTTCGCTTGGTATCTTTATTTGGCCCATCCTTGGTTCAGCACCTGGGTAGCGCGTGCGGATTGGTGGCTAAATGCAGTCAACAATCAGCAAGTGCTACCCAGGGTGCTGAAACAAAAGACATAATTTATGTAAGAACTTACCTGATAAATTCATTTCTTTCATATTAGCAAGAGTCCATGAGCTAGTGACGTATGGGATATACATTCCTACCAGGAGGGGCAAAGTTTCCCAAACCTCAAAATGCCTATAAATACACCCCTCACCACACCCACAATTCAGTTTAACGAATAGCCAAGAAGTGGGGTGATAAGAAAAAAGTGCGAAAGCATATAAAATAAGGAATTGGAATAATTGTGCTTTATACAAAAATCATAACCACCACAAAAAAGGGCGGGCCTCATGGACTCTTGCTAATATGAAAGAAATGAATTTATCAGGTAAGTTCTTACATAAATTATGTTTTCTTTCATGTAATTAGCAAGAGTCCATGAGCTAGTGACGTATGGGATAATGATTACCCAAGATGTGGATCTTTCCACGCAAGAGTCACTAGAGAGGGAGGGATAAAATAAAGACAGCCAATTCCTGCTGAAAATAATCCACACCCAAAATAAAGTTTAATGAAAAACATAAGCAGAAGATTCAAACTGAAACCGCTGCCTGAAGTACTTTTCTACCAAAAACTGCTTCAGAAGAAGAAAATACATCAAAATGGTAGAATTTAGTAAAAGTATGCAAAGAGGACCAAGTTGCTGCTTTGCAAATCTGATCAATCGAAGCTTCATTCCTAAACGCCCAGGAAGTAGAAACTGACCTAGTAGAATGAGCTGTAATCCTTTGAGGCGGAGTTTTACCCGACTCAACATAGGCAAGATGAATTAAAGATTGCAACCAAGATGCCAAAGAAATGGCAGAAGCTTTCTGGCCTTTTCTAGAACCGGAAAAGATAACAAATAGACTAGAAGTCTTTCGGAAAGACTTAGTAGCTTCAACATAATATTTCAAAGCTCTAACAACATCCAAAGAATGCAACGATTTCTCCTTAGAATTCTTAGGATTAGGACATAATGAAGGAACCACAATTTCTCTACTAATGTTGTTGGAATTCACAACTTTAGGTAAAAATTCAAAAGAAGTTTGCAACACCGCCTTATCCTGATGAAAAATCAGAAAAGGAGACTCACAAGAAAGAGCAGATAATTCAGAGACTCTTCTGGCAGAAGAGATTGCCAAAAGGAACAAAAAACTTTCCAAGAAAGTAATTTAATGTCCAATGAATTCATAGGTTCAAACGGAGGAGCTTAAAGAGCCCCCAGAACCAAATTCAAACTCCAAGGAGGAGAAATTGACTTAATGACAGGTTTTATACGAACCAAAGCTTGTATAAAACAATGAATATCAGGAAGATTAGCAATCTTTCTGTGAAAAAGAACAGAAAGAGCAGAGATTTGTCCTTTCAAAGAACTTGCGGATAAACCCTTATCTAAACCATCCTGAAGAAACTGTAAAATTCTCGGAATTCTAAAAGAATGCCAAGAAAAATGATGAGAAATACACCAAGAAATATAAGTCTTCCAGACTCTATAATATATCTCTCTGGATACAGATTTACGAGCCTGTAACATAGTATTAATCACAGAGTCAGAGAAACCTCTTTGACCAAGAATCAAGCGTTCAATCTCCATACCTTTAAAATTTAAGGATTTGAGATCCTGATGGAAAAAAGGACCTTGCGACAGAAGGTCTGGTCGTAGCGGAAGAGTCCACGGATGGCAAGAGGCCATCCGGACAAGAGCCGCATACCAAAACCTGTGAGGCCATGCTGGATCTACCAGCAGAACAAACAAGCATTCCTTCAGAATCTTGGAGATTACTCTTGGAAGAAGAACTAGAGGCGGAAAGATATAGGCAGGATGATACTTCCAAGGAAGTGATAATGCATCCACTGCTTCCGCCTGAGGATCCCGGGATCTGGACAGATACCTGGGAAGTTTCTTGTTTAGATGAGACGCCATCAGATCTATTTCTGGAAGCTCCCACATTTGAACAATCTGAAGAAATACCTCTGGGTGAAGAGACCATTCGCCCGGATGCAACGTTTGGCGACTGAGATAATCCGCTTCCCAATTGTCTATACCTGGGATATGAACCGCAGAGATTAGACAGGAGCTGGATTCCGCCCAAACCAAAATTTGAGATACTTCTTTCATAGCCAGAGGACTGTGAGTCCCTCCTTGATGATTGATGTATGCCACAGTTGTGACATTGTCTGTCTGAAAACAAATGAACGATTCTCTCTTCAGAAGAGGCCAAGACTGAAGAGTTCTGAAAATTGCACGGAGTTCCAAAATATTGATCGGTAATCTCACCTCCTGAGATTCCCAAACTCCTTGTGCCGTCAGAGATCCCCACACAGCTCCCCAACCTGTGAGACTTGCATCTGTTGAAATTACAGTCCAGGTCGGAAGCACAAAAGAAGCCCCCTGAATTAAACGATGGTGATCTGTCCACCACGTTAGAGAGTGTCGTACAATCGGTTTTAAAGATATTAATTGAGATATCTTTGTGTAATCCTTGCACCATTGATTCAGCATACAGAGCTGAAGAGGTCGCATGTGAAAACGAGCAAAGGGGATCGCGTCCGATGCAGCAGTCATAAGACCTAGAATTTCCATGCATAAGGCTACCAAAGGGAATGATTGTGACTGAAGGTTTCGACAAGCTGAAATCAATTTTAGACGTCTCTTGTCTGTTAAAGACAGAGTCATGAACACTGAATCTATCTGGAAACCCAGAAAGGTTACCCTTGTCTGAGGAATCAATGAACTTTTTGGTGAATTGATCCTCCAACCATGATCTTGAAGAAACAACACAAGTCGATTCGTATGAGATTCTGCTAAATGTAAAGACTGAGCAAGTACCAAGATATCGTCCAAATAAGGAAATACCACAATACCCTGTTCTCTGATTACAGACAGAAGGGCACCGAGAACCTTTGTAAAAATTCTTGGAGCTGTAGCTAGGCCAAACGGCAGAGCCACAAACTGGTAATGCTTGTCCAGAAAAGAGAATCTCAGGAACTGATAATGATCTGGATGAATCGGAATATGCAGATATGCATCCTGTAAATCTATTGTGGACATATAATGCCCTTGCTGAACAAAAGGCAAGATAGTCCTTACAGTTACCATTTTGAACGTTGGTATCCTTACATAACGATTCAATATTTTTAGATCCAGAACTGGTCTGAAGGAATTCTCCTTCTTTGGTACAATGAAGAGATTTGAATAAAACCCCATCCCCTGTTCCAGAACTGGAACTGGCATAATTACTCCAGCCAACTCTAGATCTGAAACACAATTCAGAAATGCTTGAGCTTTCACTGGATTTACTGGGACACGGGAAAGAAAAAATCTCTTTGCAGGAGGTCTCATCTTGAAACCAATTCTGTACCCTTCTGAAACAATGTTCTGAATCCAAAGATTGTGAACAGAATTGATCCAAATTTCTTTGAAAAAACGTAACCTGCCCCCTACCAGCTGAGCTGGAATGAGGGCCGCACCTTCATGTGGACTTAGAAGCAGGCTTTGCCTTTCTAGAAGGCTTGGATTTATTCCAGACTGGAGATGGTTTCCAAACTGAAACTGCTCCTGAGGATGAAGGATCAGGCTTTTGTTCTTTGTTGAAACGAAAGGAACGAAAACGATTATTAGCCCTGTTTTTACCCTTAGATTTTCTATCCTGTGGTAAAAAAGTTCCTTTCCCACCGGTAACAGTTGAGATAATAGAATCCAACTGAGAACCAAATAATTTGTTACCCTGGAAAGAAATGGAAAGTAGAGTTGATTTAGAAGCCATATCAGCATTCCAAGTTTTAAGCCATAAAGCTCTTCTAGCTAAAATAGCTAGAGACATAAACCTGACATCAACTCTGATAATATCAAAAATGGCATCACAGATAAAATTATTAGCATGTTGAAGAAGAATAATAATATTATGAGAATCATGATCTGTTACTTGTTGCGCTAAAGTTTCCAACCAAAAAGTTGAAGCTGCAGCAACATCAGCCAATGATATAGCAGGTCTAAGAAGATTACCTGAACACAGATAAGCTTTTCTTAGAAAGGATTCAATTTTCCTATCTAAAGGATCCTTAAACGAAGTACCATCTGACGTAGGAATAGTAGTACGTTTAGCAAGGGTAGAAATAGCCCCATCAACTCTAGGGATTTTGTCCCAAAATTCTAATCTGTCAGACGGCACAGGATATAATTGTTTAAAACGTTTAGAAGGAGTAAATGAATTACCCAATTTATCCCATTCTCTGGAAATTACTTCAGAAATAGCATTAGGAACAGGAAAAACTTCTGGAATAACCACAGGAGATTTAAAGACCTTATCTAAACATTTAGAATTAGTATTAAGAGGACCAGAATCCTCTATTTCTAAAGCAATTAGTACTTCTTTAAGTAAAGAATGAATAAATTCCATTTTAAATAAATATGAAGATTTATCAGCATCAATCTCTGAGACAGAATCCTCTGAACCAGAAGAGTCATCAGAATCAGAATGATGATGTTCATTTAAAAATTCATCTGTGGAGAGAGAAGTTTTAAAAGATTTTTTATGTTTACTAGAAGGAGAAATAACAGACATAGCCTTCTTGATGGATTCAGAAACAAAATCTCTTATGTTATCAGGAACATTCTGCACCTTAGATGTTGAAGGAACTGCAACAGGCAATGGTACATTACTAAAGGAAATATTATCTGCATTAACAAGTTTGTCATGACAATTAATACAAACAACAGCCAGAGGAATAGCTACCAAAAGTTTACAGCAGATACACTTAGCTTTGGTAGTTCCAGCACTAGACAGCAATTTTCCTGAAGTATCTTCTGACTCGGATTCAACGTGAGACATCTTGCAATATGTAAGAGAAAAAACAACATATAAAGCAAAATTGATTAAATTCCTTAAATGACAGTTTCAGGAATGGGAAAAATGCCAATAAACAAGCTTCTAGTAACCAGAAGCAAAGAAAAAATAAGACTGAAATAATGTGGAGACAAAAGCGACGCCCATATTTTTTAGCGCCAAATAAGACGCCCACATTATTTGGCGCCTAAATGCTTTTTGGCGCCAAAAATGACGCCACATCCGGAACGCCGAAATTTTTGGCGCAAAAGGACGTCAAAAATGACGCAACTTCGGGCGACACGTATGACGCCGGAAACAGAAAAGATTTTTTGCGCCAAAAAAGTCTGCGCCAAGAATGACGCAATAAAATGAAGCATTTTCAGCCCCCGCGAGCCTAACAGCCCACAGGGAAAAAAAAAGAGTCAAATTTTAAGGTAAGAAAAAATGATTGATTCAAATGCATTATCCCAAATATGAAACTGACTGTCTGAAAATAAGGAATGTTGAACATCCTGAGTCAAGGCAAATAAATGTTTGAATACATATATTTAGAACTTTATGAACAAAGTGCCCAGAAAATAAGATTTACTTACCCCAGGACACTCATCTACATGTTTGTAGAAAGCCAAACCAGTACTGAAACGAAAATCAGCAGAGGTAATGGTATATAAATAAGAGTATATCGTCGATCTGAAAAGGGAGGTAAGAGATGAATCTCTACGACCGATAACAGAGAACCTATGAAATAGACCCCGTAGAAGGAGATCACTGCATTCAAAATAGGCAATACTCTCCTCACATCCCTCTGACATTCACTGCACGCTGAGAGGAAAACCGGGCTCCAACTTGCTGCGGAGCGCATATCAACGTAGAATCTAGCACAAACTTACTTCACCACCTCCATAGGAGGCAAAGTTTGTAAAACTGAATTGTGGGTGTGGTGAGGGGTGTATTTATAGGCATTTTGAGGTTTGGGAAACTTTGCCCCTCCTGGTAGGAATGTATATCTCATATGTCACTAGCTCATGGACTCTTGCTAATTACATGAAAGAAATGAGCAGGCTCCTAAGCTTTACATTCCTGCTTTTTTTAACCCCTTAGTGACCAGACCATTTTTTAAATTTCTTACCGTTAAGGACCAGGGCTATTTTTACATTTCTGCGGTGTTTGTGTTTAGCTGTAATTTACCTCTTACTCATTTACTGTACCCACACATTTTATACACTGTTTTTCTCGCCATTAAATGGACTTTCTAAAGATACCATTATTTTCAACATATCTTATCATTTACTATAAACATTTTTATAAAATATGATGGGGGGGGGGGGGGGGGAACAGACTTTTTCTAACTTTGACCCCCAAAATCTGTTACACATCTACAACTACCAAAAAACACCCATGCTAAATAGTTTCTAAATGTTGTCCTGAGTTTAGAAATACCCCATGGTTACATGTTATTTGCTTTTGTTGCAAGTTATAGGGCACTAAGTTCAAGTAGCACTTTGCTATTTCCAAACCATTTTTTTTTTTCAAAATTAGCGATAGTTACATTGGAACACTGATATCTTTCAGAAATCCCTGAATAACTCTTCACATGTATATATTTTTTTTTAGTAGACAACCCAAAGTATTGATCTAGGCACATTTTGGTATATTTCATGCTACCATTTCACCGCCAAATGCGATAAAAAAAATAAAAATCGCTAACTTTTTCACAAACTTTAGGTTTCTCACTAAAATTATTTACCAACAGCTTGTGATATTATGGCAACAATGGTTGTAAATGCTTCTCTGGGATCCCCTTTGTTTAGAAATAGACTTTTATGGCTTTGGCGTTACTTTTTGGTAATTAGAAGGCCACTAAATGCCGCTATGCACCACACTTGTATTATGCCCAGCAGTGAAGGGGTTAATTAGGTAGCTTGTAGGGTTAACTTTAGCCTTAGGTTAGTAGACTACCCAAAGTATTGATCTAGTCCCTTTTTGGTAATTAGAAGGCCACTACGCACCAAATGTGTATTATGCCCAGCAGTGAAGGGGTTAATTAGATAGCTTGTAGGGTTAATTTTAACTTTAGTGTATTAGACTACCCAAAGTATTGATCTAGGCCCATTTTGGTATATTTCATGGCACCATATTACTGCCAAATGCCATCAAATAAAAAAATTGTTCAATGTTTCACAAAATTTAGGTTACAGCTTGTGCAATTATGGCACAAATGGTTGTAAATGCTTCTCTGGGATCCCCTTTGTTCAGAAATATCAGACATATGGCTTTGGCATTGATTTTTAGTAATTAGAAGGCCGCTAATTACCGCTGCGTACCACACTTGTATTATGCCCAGCAGTAAAGGGGTTAATTAGGTAGCTTGTACGGTTGATTTTAGCTTTAGTGTAGAGATCAGCCTTCTGCCAGTACAAAAATAAAAGGCTTTTTTTTATCATTTATTTTTTTTATTACTCTGCAGCGTTGGATCCCCCCTTAGCCCCCAACCTCCCTGATGACCCCCCCCTCTACCTAATTGCCGCCATCTTGGGTACTGGCAGCTGTCTGCCAGTACCCACTTTGCAATAAAATTAGGCTTTTTTTTTTTTTTTACCCCCATCATTTAGGTTGGCTCAATCCCCCTTTCCAGATCCCTTTCCCAACCTTTATTCCCACCTTCCCTTACACTTGATCACTTTACTTTGATCTGTAGCGGGCGGGTGCGCTCCTGCGCATTACCGGAACTGAAATCCCCACTGGCCAGAACAGCTCCAGAGATGGGCTGCCCACCCGCCTCCCTGCTATGGCTCCCACCCACCAACAATCGGCTTCACCGCTGTCCGATGTAGAGAGAGTCACAGAGTGGCCCTCTCTGCATCAGTAACTCTGCAAATCTATTTCTGCAGTGCCCCGCTCGTGGGGCATACAGAAATAGTGCAATCTCGCAATTTTGAGCGAGATCACGGCAGAGAGAAGCCCAGGGCATAACGACCAGGGTACAACGCTGGTCGTTAAGGGGTTAAAAGATACCAAGAGAACGGAAAAAATTATAATAGGAGTTAATTAGAAAGTTGCTTAAAAATGCATGCTCTATCTGAATCACGAAAGAAAAAAAAATGGGTTCAAAATCCCTTTAAGCTTTTTACTGCCCCTTTTAAAATGCTTCCTCTAGGATTTACCTTTGATTGTGGATGTATAAAAGAGAACCAACTGAAGGGTAAATACGTAGAAACCCTGCAATAGGATGCAAGTTAATAATGAAGGATCAGAAGGTATTTGGATTTATACAAAACACCAACACAAGAATCTAACTTTTTCATATGGCGTGTCAAATCATGAAATCAATGCAAGGCTGCTGCCGTACAGCAAGTTTCACACAAATAGCTCTTCATAAGCAATTAAGTGCTCAGACAGCAGAGACCATGATTCTAGTGTTCAATAAAAATAACAGCCATAAGGATATAAAATCAGTGTCAAATACACAAACTGCAGATATAATTAGGAATATGAAAAGACTCTTGGGAGATCAATTACAGTAAACTGGAAGGCAAAAAGTACAAGAACACAATACTGTTGCACTAAGACAGAAGTGTCTGTCTGGTTAGTGTCTACCTGTAAACCAACATGTAAGTCTTGAAAAATAACATACCCTATAAAAAAAACATTTTATTTGTCACTCGCTTTTATAAATAATATAAACATTTCACCCATAGTCTTTGCAGAGATACCTAAAGCAAATCTAACAGTTGAAATGATAACACATCTTAGATTCTAATAAAAATAATTTAAAAAAAAAAATAAAAAAAAAAAAATGTATAGGAATTTGATGCTATTTACCACTTTTACAAAACTGAATAATACAGGATTACAGAATATATACAAAATTCTGCAGGCAGACATGTGCGAGAAGAGAAGGGAAAAAAAAGTCTAATAAAGAGCCATGTTAGAGGAGATCTGAGGATTAGAAGAGTCAATAGCTGAAGGGATTGATGGACTAAGTGTTCAGCTTGTATGAGGAAATATGCCATATATAGTAGGGCCAGAATTTCGATTTACATCTTACTAGATTATATATATATATATATATATATATATATATATATATATATATATATATATATATATATATATATATATATAAAAAAAAAAAAATTTTCTTAGTAGGAGGAGAAAAATGTGAGGTGAATGCATAAAATTGCCAAAGCTTTTCACTAGAAGTTTTCCATATGACATCAAATCATCAAATGCCTTGGTCATGGAGCAGGGGGCAAATTTGAAAGCGCAAAGTACTAATGTTATCAAGTGTCTGGGCGAGTAATACTTACTGTGGAAACCTGCAAAAAATATATATATAAATAATAATAATAATAAAAATAATATTATATATATATATATATATATATATATATATATATATATATATATATATATATATATATATTTATATATTATCTCCTCAAATTTCACCCCAACTTCAGCTATATTTATTTCTCCCAATTTAATAATGAACCCAGAGAACTGCTAATGACACACATTTTGGGCAGTGTTGTAACCCCTGGGGCTGCCAGTAAAATACAATGAGGTGATTTAGCCCCCCCTGGGCAGCCAGTGACACACAAAGAGGTGATTTAACCCCCAGAGCTATACATGACGTACAGAACAGCAATTTAAGACACAGGGCTCCAAGTGACGCACAGAGCAGTGATTTAACACCCAGGGCTCCAAGTAACGAAAATAGCGAGGCAATTTAACCCTCATGGGGGTATTGGTAATAGGGAGCAGTGATTAAACAACTTGAGTACCATTATTAACCAATTGAATGCCAATAACACAAACCACAACAAATAACTAAATGCCTGCTTGTAATATGCACTATGTGTGGCCCCTGGCCCTTGCTGTATTGCCTGGCGCCTCCTTATTCATCCTTGTGCAGTACCTAAATTGAACACAAATGGCAACATGAGAGAGTATTGAATATAAGGAAGAGAGCTGGGGATGCTGCCTACTGTAGAAAGAGACTTGGGCTAACTTACAAAGTGGCTACGCATCTCTAGCAAAGACAGGAGAGAAATAATGGTGTATAGAACCTCAGTGAGAATATAGTTTATTTAAGCTATAAAGCACGGTGGGGACATAAAACCCCAAATTTTTCTTTCACAAATCAGATAGAGCATACCATTTGTAAACAAACTTCTAATTTGTATTATTATTCTCTCATTTGCTTTGTTCTTTAGTATCCTTTGTTAAAAAAAAGCATACCTAGATAGACTAAGGAGCGATGAAATAGTTGCTGATTGGTGGCTGCACATATATGCCTCAGCTTACTAATGTGCTAGCTCCCAGTAGTGCATTGCTTCACCTTCAAGAAATGATACCAAGATAAAATGATACCAATAGAATAAAATTGGAAAGTCGTTTACAAAATGTATGCTCTATCGGAAGCATAAAAGAAAAAGTGGGGTTTATCTCCCTTTAAAAGAATAACTATTTACATACTATCTTTATAAAATAGCCTGTGGAATGAATTAAACCTAGCAATGGGTCAGTTGGCTCTTGGGTTTAGGTTAGATACATTTTTCTGCAAGGAAAATTATAGGGAGCGCTCTTCCTAAATATTTAAAAATGTGCACTTGTGAATAATAAACATAGTAAAAATAAAATATGTACAGATAAATATATATATATTTACATGATAAACCTTTCAGTTAAGGATTCATAAATATAGTGTCCATTCACCAAATCTCAAATAGTGCAAAGCTGAATATAGTCCAATACACTCAATTCCTTTAAGGCTTGTTTCAAATATGGATACACTCCAGGCTACTACTCCTTACAATGGGACGCAAACACCAATCGTCAAAACTGCTGACAAACAAAGGAACACAGGGGGCACCACATAGCATATCACAATGTCATCCCTTTGTATTCAAAATGTAAGTGTGCAATTCTACTCACATTTAATAAATCACCAATGCATGGTGATCATAGGCAGACTGAACTCTCAGAGCCGTTTAGCTGGCTCGCCTCCCAAATGCAGTAACACACAGGATGATCCACTGTTGTAAACCTCAGGGGAAGGTAAGTTCCTTAACAAAAATAGGCTTCCAAGTAGTGTGTAAGTTTAATGACCTCATGTTGGTCTTTTTAATTAAGTTTTTAAACTCTTACACACTACTTGGAAGCATAAACGGTTTAAGCTGTAAGACATTTAGGCCTCTAGTTGTGAAAGTCTGGCGGACCTGATCCGACAGTGCGGATCAGGTCCGCCAGACTTCGCTGAATACGGCTCGCCGTATTCAGCATTGCACCAGCAGGGTGGTGTCAATCAACCCAATCGTACACGATCGGGTTGTATTGTTGCGATGTCTGTCCGCCTGCTCAGAGCAGGCAGGCAGGTTATGAAGCAGCGGTCTTTGTGACCGCTGCTTCATAACTGCCGTTTCTGGCGAGTCTGATGACTCGCCAGAAACACGGGGCATCAAGCTCCTTGTCGGAGCTTGATACATATGCCCCTTAGTCTCATATGAAGGGAAAAGTCATCTTTGCGAAATAGTTTGAAACCATGGAAATCTGTGTAGTAACTTCACTATACAAGATTCAGTTTCAGAAAATGCTGTACAGTGAATAACATTTGTCTAATCTATTAGAAGGAACAGGAAACTCCATGTAATCTAAACATTTTTAACCTTTAAAAATGGTGTTAGTCTGGCATGGAATGTTCTAACAACGCTGGGTTTTAACGCCATTAGGACGGCATGGAACATGCTACCTTATATGGTGTCCTGCAGCCTCCCCCTTTTGCGCAATGAAAAATCGGACTGGGGGTGTGCCTAGCAGCAGGGCTGGCTCAAGACATTGTGCTGCCTGGGTCAGAGATCAAAATGACGCCCCCCCCATACACACACTTCTACCTATTTAACTCCATCCATAGCAATGCATTAAATTCTTAATATTATTACTATATATATTTTAAATCCAAGTATCCAATACTTTATTGTGAAACGTTTCCGGGATCTTGTCCCCTGACGAAGGGGACAAGGTGTGTGTGTGTATATATATATATATATATATATATATATATATATATATATATATATATATATATATATATATATATATATATATATATCACTTTGTAAGTCTGTGTGTGCGCGATCTATCTCGTTATGCAGCTCTTTCTGTGATGCCACCACTCTAATACATGTGTATTCTCTGTTTAAATTCAAGTTATCACACATAATATTCTGTCTCTCATTGTCTCAATGTCACATACTGTTTGTGAAATGCCAACTCTCTCTCTGTGATGCCACCTAGTTTTCTACTATGATGAGAGAGAAAGAGAGAAAGAGAGAAAAGAAAGAAAAAAAGAGAAAAGAAAGAAAGAAAGAAAGAAAGAGAAAAGAAGAAGAGAAAAGAAAAAAGAGAAAAAGAAAGAGAAAAGAAAAGAAAAAAAGAGAAAAGAAAAAAAAAAGAGAAAATAAAAAAAAATAAAAAATGAATGAATGAATATCAGAGGTGGCATTACAGAGAGAGAGGTGGCATAGGAGAAAACTAGGTGGCATCACAGAAAACCGGGAATTGTACAAATTAGTGAAAGTTGTTAAAGAAAGCAGCAGCGCAGCAGGTGATATAGATCGGTGCTCTGACAAAATGCAGAAAGACATTTGGCAGACGGACATTTGGCCGACGGACATTTGGCTGACAGACAGAAAGCTAAAGAATGTTCCGATTTCGGCCGAGGGCAGATACGTTCCAGAGTGCTCTGTTCTAATCAGAGCCTCGGGCGCCACAACTGCCTCTGGGAACCTTATCATGGGTCCCAGGCCGCACGTTTTGTAATTCTCTGTCTGGGAAATTATCTATCTATCAAATCAATCTATCTATCGTATCTATCAAATGTATCTATTGCATCTATTGATCTATCTATCTAATCTATGTATCTATCTATCTATCAAATCTATCTATCTCGTGGCCGGACTGTTATCTGACAGCCACTTGTGTTTCGGCCAAGTGTCCGTCGGCCAAGTGTCCGTCCACGTATAGATCATGGGTGTATAGGAAGAGGTATATGAGACAATAGCATGCAAGACCACAGGACAGGAGCCTCCAGTCCTGAAGAAATGTACCAGCAGCCAGCAATTGCAAATCGATACACAGTCAGTCACTCTCCTGTAGTCCTGTCTCCTCCTCGCCTCGGTGTTCTAGTAGTTCTAACTGTCCAGACTCCAGGGCAGGCGCGCCCCCACCTACATCCACCACCCTCTCAGCGCCTCTGGTCTGGAGTCTGTCTGGCCCGCCCTTGCCCCCTGGGAATCATCTTGATGTGTGTGAGTGAGTATATATTAGGGTTGCACTGATACCATTTTTTTAAGACAGAGTACAAGTACCGATGCTTTTTTTCAAATACTCACCGATACCAATTACCGATACTTTTCTAATGTCATATGACAGTTTACCAAGCACAATACAGACTAATGATTTAAGATAGCTTCTTTATAATTATGAACTGTAACTCAAAAGAAATTTTGAAATAATAAAACAGTTTTATTTGATTGTTGTCACAAAGTTCACAGAACATGTTTATAAATAACATTATTACAATAAAATATATTAATAATAACAACAACAACAATAAATAACAGCTGCAGCAGTTGGGGCTGAAAATCTACAATTTAAAGGGGTGATTACTGTATGCAATAGGGTTGTAGGATGCCTATATACCATCAATCTCACATTTGTATTTAATACAAAGTAATATAATTTAGTTCTGAAAAAAACATTGGGGAAGGAGTGTCCCAGTAATCCCCTTTGAGAAAAATGGGGCATTGCATTCTACTGACTCAGCAGAAAATAGGGCTGGTCTTCATATTTTTTCCAGGGCTGCTTTTTATTCCCAGTCCAGCCCTAATTAAGGATGTTCCTAAGAGTACAGTATGTTTTGAGCACAATTGTTCAAGATGAGAACTAGCAGTATAACAGGCAATCTAGCAACTAGAATATGTTTTCAAAAGTTAGTGGCAAGTTCTTTTTAAAGGGACAGTCTAGGCCAAAATAAACTTTCATGATTCAGATAGAGCATGTAATTTTAAACAATTTTCCAATTTACTTTTATCACCAATTTTGCTTTGTTCTCTTGGTATTCTTAGTTGAAAGCTTAACCTAGGAGGTTCATATGCTAATTTCTTAGACCTTGAAGGCCACCTCTTTTCAGATTGCATTTTAACAGTTTTTCACCACTAGAGGGTGTTAGTTCACGTATTTCATATAGATAACACTGTGCTTGTGCACGTGAAGTTATCTGGGAGCAGGCACTGATTGGCTAGACTGCAAGTCTGTCAAAAGAACTGAAGAAAAGGGCCAGTTTGCAGAGGCTTAGATACAAGATAATCACAGAGGTTAAAAGTATATTATTATAACTGTGTTGGTTATGCAAAACTGAAGAATGGGTAATAAAGGGATTATCTATCTTTTAAAACAATAAAAATTCTGGTGTAGACTGTCCCTTTAAGGAACAGAATAATCTCTGTATGTTCAGCTATAAGGCTGTTTCTTTTAGCTAAGCTGAACAGTCTTTCTGCATGGGGCAGAAAGTTCTTTTTGGGCCATTTTAGTCAGAGCTGGAAATCTCAGTGTATTAATTGCCCAGTTTTTCAGGGGTTTGTCTGAATGAGGTACAGTGATCTCTCTCAGGTAGGCTTCCAGCTGTATAGTAGCAGCTTTTGGAGCACTGTTCTCAAACATACAATAATACAAATAACAGCAATTTGTATTGGCAGAACAGAAGTGAACAATTTTTAGTTTAGTCTTCACTCCAGCTTAAAATGAAATGGGAACATGCAGTTTGAAAAAAAGCCACAAGATGGCGTATGGGTAGGAAGTGGAGGTATCGGTTTAAGTATCGGTGCATTTGTATGATTACAAGTATTCATGCAAATACTTGGTATCGGTGCAACTCTAGTATATATACACACACAGTGACACAGACAGTTTAACACTTATGCCGCCCGCTGAGCGGCCTGAGCCTGACAGAGGGGAAATTACAGACAGTGTCTAACACTTATCCTGCTTAGAGGTGGAAGGCAGGCAAGAGCGGCAGTCGGCAGAGACTATAATAATAATAATAATATTAGTCACTGACTAAACTGCCGCCCCCTGTCACGTGCCACCTGGGTCCATAGGACCCTGTTGGTCCCATTGATAAGCCGGCCCAGCCTAGCAGTATAGCCAGTCCACCATGATCCGATCCTAGCCTTGAAATCAAGTGACTGCATCGATGATCACGTCATAATTTTTCCACTCACCATTTGCCTTCTTTGGAGGAGCCAATCAAGGCTTGAATCTGCAGACAACAATGCTAGCCACTGCCATAATTTTATTAAGTGCATTGTTCTGCAGTTATCAGCAAAGGCCAATTAAGGAAATGTGTTGCAGGGTTAGCCTCGAGAAGTGTGCATTTCCAGCTCTGAGAAGTTAAAAATCCACAATTTTCAGAGCTAAAATTACATAAGAAGGGGGGGGAATAAATAATGAAAATATATTGATAACTAAGCATATTTAAAATCTTTTGAATAGCAAAATGTGTTAACTATAAATGCATTTTATTCTGGTGGGAAGGGAAAAAAAATAAAAATGGGGTAGCAAGCCTTTGGCACCAAAACAAACTTGTTTACATTCCATATCTAGGCTGCCACCATGTGTCTTGGTTTTATTGGCTACAATTGTGGTGCTTGATCTCATGAATCCATTAACCTTTTTATTATATAGTTGGTGTCATTTCAAGCTCTTTCATGATTGACATTAACAAATTTACTATCAATGGTACTGAACCGGTTTCATAAGGACGCTGTGTAGACAATTAGGATAAACAAACTGCTCCAGAGAGAGACCTGGTAGATACTGACCTTAAAGTTTATTCTTTTGACTTGAATGAAAAGGTTGATTATTTGTGTTATGTGGGAAACTGAAGAACCTGGATATAGGGGGCTCTATGTGGTGTCTTTTATGTTAAAGTACAAGTAAATACAACAGATTTGCATAATCGCCAAAGTCATGATAAGGCAATGGAATAGCTTAGTCTGAACTTCAGATGAGCATTAGATTTTTTCTGACAAATTTTAAAGTTATGCATATTTCCACTCCTCCTGTATCATGTGACAGCCATCAACCAATCACAAATGCATATACTAAATTCTGTGAAGTCTTGCACATGCTCAGTAGGAGCTGGTGACTCAAGTTTAAAGGGACAGTCAAGTCCAAAAAAAAAAAAAAACACACAACCACAACACCTCATGATTGAAATAGGGAAAGTAATTTTAAACAACGTTCCTATTTACTTTTATCACCAATTTTACTTTTTTCTCTTGGTATTATTCTTAGTTGAAAGCTAAACCTAGGAGGTTCATATGCCAATTTCTTAGACCTTGAAGACTGCCTCTAAGCTGAATGCATTTTGACCACTAGAGGGCATTAGTTAATGTGTTTCATATAGATAACATTGAGCTTATGCACGTGAAGTTACCATGGAGTGAGCACTGATTGGCTAAAAGTCTGTCAAAATAACTGAAATAAGGGGGCAGTCTGAAGAGGATTAGATAAAAAGGTAATCACAGAGGTAAAACGTGTATTTCTATAAGTGTTGGTTATGCAAAACTGGGGAATGGGTAATGATCTTTCTTTTTAAACAACAAAAATTCTGGTGTTGACTGTCCCTTTAAATATAAAAAGACTGTGCACATTTTGTTTTAGGAAGTAAATTGAAAAGTTGTTTAAAATTGCTGCTCTACCTGAATCATAAAAGTTTAATGTTGACTTGTGTCCCTTTAAATATATGCAAACTAGCAATAGTTATGTTTAAAAGGGACATGAAACCCAAAATTGTTCTTTGAGGCAAATAGAGAATACAGTTTTAAACAACTTTCCAATTTACTTCTATTATTTAATTTGTGTATATATATATATATATATATATCATAATTTATGCAAGAACTTACCTGATAAATTCATTTCTTTCATATTAGCAAGAGTCCATGAGCTAGTGACGTATGGGATATACATTCCTACCAGGAGGGGCAAAGTTTCCCAAACCTCAAAATGCCTACAAATACACCCCTCACCACACCCACAAATCAGTTTAACAAATAGCCAAGAAGTGGGGTGATAAGAAAAAAGTGTGAAAGCATAAAAAATAAGGAATTGGAATAATTGTGCTTTATACAAAAAAATCATAACCACCACAAAAAGGGTGGGCCTCATGGACTCTTGCTAATATGAAAGAAATGAATTTATCAGGTAAGTTCTTACATAAATTATGTTTTCTTTCATGTAATTAGCAAGAGTCCATGAGCTAGTGACGTATGGGATAATGACTACCCAAGATGTGGATCTTTCCACGCAAGAGTCACTAGAGAGGGAGGGATAAAATAAAGACAGCCAATTCCGCTGAAAAATAATCCACACCCAAAATAAAGTTTAAATTTTATAATGAAAAAAAACTGAAAACATAAGCAGAAGATTCAAACTGAAACAGCTGCCTGAAGTACTTTTCTACCAAAAACAGCTTCAGAAGAAGAAAACATCAAAATGGTAGAATTTAGTAAAAGTATGCAAAGAAGACCAAGTTGCTGCTTTGCAAATCTGATCAACCGAAGCTTCATTCCTAAACGCCCAGGAAGTAGAAACTGACCTAGTAGAATGAGCTGTAATCCTTTGAGGCGGAGTTTTACCCGACTCGAGATAAGCATGATGAATTAAAGATTTCAACCAAGATGCCAAAGAAATGGCAGAGGCCTTCTGACCTTTCCTAGAACCGGAAAAGATAACAAATAGATTAGAAGTCTTTCGGAAATTCTTAGTAGCTTCAACATAATATTTCAAAGCTCTAACAACATCCAAAGAATGCAATGATTTCTCCTTAGAATTCTTAGGATTAGGACATAATGAAGGAACCACAATTTCTCTACTAATGTTGTTGGAATTCACAACCATAGGTAAAAATTCAAAAGAAGTTCGCAACACCGCCTTATCCTGATGAAAAATCAGAAAAGGAGACTCACAAGAAAGAGCAGATAATTCAGATACTCTTCTGGCAGAAGAGATGGCCAAAAGGAACAAAACTTTCCAAGAAAGTAATTTAATGTCCAATGAATGCATAGGTTCAAACGGAGGAGCTTGAAGAGCCCCCAGAACCAAATTCAAACTCCAAGGAGGAGAAATTGACTTAATGACAGGTTTTATACGAACCAAAGCTTGTACAAAACAAACAATGAATATCAGGAAGATTAGCAATCTTTCTGTGAAAAAGAACAGAAAGAGCAGAAATTTGTCCTTTCAAGGAACTTGCAGACAAACCTTTATCCAAACCATCCTGAAGAAACTGTAAAATTCTCGGAATTCTAAAAGAATGCCAGGAAAAATGATGAGAAATACACCAAGAAATGTAAGTCTTCCAGACTCTATAATATATCTCCCTAGATACAGATTTACGAGCCTGTAACATAGTATTAATCACAGAGTCAGAGAAACCTCTTTGACTAAGAATCAAGCGTTCAATCTCCATACCTTTAAAATTTAAGGATTTGAGATCCTGATGGAAAAAAAGGACCTTGCGACAGAAGGTCTGGTCTTAACGGAAGAGTCCACGGTTGGCAAGAGGCCATCCGGACAAGATCCGCATACCAAAACCTGTGAGGCCATGCTGGAGCTACCAGCAGAACAAACGAGCATTCCTTCAGAATCTTGGAGATTACTCTTGGAAGAAGAACTAGAGGCGGAAAGATATAGGCAGGATGATACTTCCAAGGAAGTGACAATGCATCCACTGCTTCCGCTTGAGGATCCCTGGATCTAGACAGATACCTGGGAAGTTTCTTGTTTAGATGAGAGGCCATCAGATCTATTTCTGGAAGTCCCCACATTTGAACAATCTGAAGAAATACCTCTGGGTGAAGAGACCATTCGCCCGGATGTAACGTTTGGCGACTGAGATAATCCGCTTCCCAATTGTCTACACCTGGGATATGAACCGCAGAAACTAGACAGGAGCTGGATTCCGCCCATACCAGAATTCGAGATACTTCTTTCATAGCCAGAGGACTGTGAGTCCCTCCTTGATGATTGATGTATGCCACAGTTGTGACATTGTCTGTCTGAAAACAAATGAACGATTCTCTCTTTAGAAGAGGCCAAGACTGAAGAGCTCTGAAAATTGCACGGAGTTCCAAAATATTGATCGGTAATCTCACCTCCTGAGATTCCCAAACCCCTTGTGCCGTCAGAGACCCCCACACAGCTCCCCAACCTGTAAGACTTGCATCTGTTGAAATTACAGTCCAGGTCGGAAGAACAAAAGAAGCCCCCTGAACTAAACGATGGTTATCTGTCCACCACATCAGAGAGTGTCGTACAATCGGTTTTAAAGATATTAATTGAGATATCTTCGTGTAATCCTTGCACCATTGGTTCAGCATACAGAGCTGAAGAGGTCGCATGTGAAAACAAGCAAAGGGGATCGCGTCCGATGCAGCAGTCATAAGACCTAGAATTTCCATGCATAAGGCTACCGAAGGGAATGATTGTGATTGAAGGTTTCGACAAGCTGATATCAATTTTAGACGTCTCGTCTGTCAAAGAGAGTCATGGACACTGAATCTATCTGGAAACCCAAAAAGGTTACCCTTGTCTGAGGAATCATTGAACTTTTTAGTAAATTGATCGTCCAACCATGATCTTGCAGAAACAACACAAGTCGATTCGTATGAGATTCTGCTAAATGTGAAGACTGAGCAAGTACCAAGATATCGTCCAAATAAGGAAATACCACAATACCCTGTTCTCTGATTACAGACAGAAGGGCACCGAGAACCTTTGTAAAAATTCTTGGAGCTGTTGCTAGGCCAAACGGCAGAGCCACAAACTGGTAATGCTTGTCTAGGAAAGAGAATCTCAGAAACTGATAGTGATCTGGATGAATCTGAATATGCAGATATGCATCCTGTAAATCTATTGTAGACATAATGCCCTTGCTGAACAAAAGGCAGGATAGTCCTTACAGTTACCATTTTGAATGTTGGTATCCTTACATAACAATTCAATATTTTTAGATCCAGAACTGGTCTGAAGGAATTCTCCTTCTTTGGTACAATGAAGAGATTTGAATAAAACCCCAGCCCCTGTTCCAGAACTGGAACTGGCATAATTACTCCAGCCAACTCTAGATCTGAAACACATTTCAGTAATGCTTGAGCCTTCGCTGGATTTACTGGGACACGGGAAAGAAAAAATCTTTGCAGGAGGTCTTATCTTGAAACCGATTCTGTACCCTTCTGAAACAATGTTCTGAATCCAAAGATTGTGAACGGAATTGATCCAAATTTCTTTGAAAAAACGTAATCTGCCCCCTACCAGCTGAGCTGGAATGAGGGCCGCACCTTCATGTGGACTTAGAAGCTGGCTTTGATTTTCTAAAAGGCTTGGATTTATTCCAGACTGGAGATGGTTTCCAAACTGATACCGCTCCTGAGGATGAAGGATCAGGCTTTTGTTCCTTGTTGTGACGAAAGGAACGAAAACGATTATTTGACCTGAATTTACCTTTAGACTTTTTATCCTGAGGTAAAAAAGTTCCTTTCCCTCCCGTAACAGTTGAGATAATAGAATCCAACTGAGAACCAAATAATGTATTACCCTGGAAAGAAAGGGAAAGCAAAGTAGACTTAGAAGACATATCAGCATTCCAAGTTTTAAGCCATAAAGCTCTTCTAGCTAAAATAGCTAGAGACATATACCTGACATCAACTCTAATGATATCAAAGATGGCATCACAAATAAAATTATTAGCATGTTGAAGCAGAATAATAATGCTATGAGAATTATGATCTGTAACTTGTTGCGCTAAAGCTTCCAACCAAAAAGTTGAAGCTGCAGCAACATCCGCTAAAGATATAGCAGGTCTAAGAACACAAATAAGCTTTTCTTAGAAAAGATTCAATTTTCCTATCTAAAGGATCCTTAAAGGAAGTACCATCTGCCGTAGGAATAGTAGTACGCTTAGCAAGAGTAGAGACAGCCCCATCAACCTTAGGGATTTTGTCCCAAAACTCTAATCTGTCAGATGGCACAGGATATAATTGCTTAAAACGTTTAGAAGGAGTAAATGAATTACCCAAATTATTCCATTCCCTGGAAATTACTTCAGAAATAGCACTAGGGACAGGAAAAACTTCTGGAATAACTACAGGAGATTTAAAAACCTTATCTAAACGTTTAGATTTAGTATCAAGAGGACCAGAATCCTCAATTTCTAATGCAATTAGGACTTCTTTAAGTAAAGAACGAATAAATTCCATTTTAAATAAATATGAAGATTTATCAGCATCAACCTCTGAGACAGAATCCTCTGAACCAGAAGAACCACTATCAGAATCAGAATGAAAGTTTGTAAAACTGATTTGTGGGTGTGGTGAGGGGTGTATTTGTAGGCATTTTGAGGTTTGGGAAACTTTGCCCCTCCTGGTAGGAATGTATATCCCATACGTCATTAGCTCATGGACTCTAGCTAATTACATGATTGAGATTTTATATATATATATATATATATATATATATATATATACATATACATACATATATACAAACACTCTGCTAATCCGCATCTCCAGATCATATGAAAAAGAAAAAAATATATGTCAAATTGTTAAAAGTTGAAAAATACAGCTTTATTTGGTACAAAAAATGTTAAAATCAGTTGCATGTAAAAACATGAAAGAAAAAACAAAAGGGAAAATCAGCTACAGTCCTGTAACTGACATAGAGCAACAGCAGCCAAACATGTTTCGGGCCTAGTGTCAGCCCTTGTTCATTGGCATAACTAGTGCTGGGAAAAGCCTTAATTTAAAGGTAAAGTTAATTATCAATTACATGCATCTGTTGAATTAACCCATGACTACCTAGATAGTCATGGTTAAAGGTAAATTATCATTAATTGTTTTTTTTGTTTCTTATTTTAAACATTTTCATTTTAAAGCAAACATAAATGTTAAGTGTGTTTATTTAAAACTGTCAGATGGCTAGATATATATGAAAAAAATTTTTGTATTACTCTGATTTGATCCTAAATGGATGTAGAACTCAATCTCCACTTAAAGATATTTTTTACTTAAAGATATTGTTTTTTATACTTTAATTTATTTTCTCTTTTGTCAAAAAGGAGAGAAAATGAAAAAAACAATCATAAATCTATTAGTAAAATAAATCAACATCCATTATGGAATTTAGACCAAAGGGGTGCTTTGTTTTAAGATGGAAAATCCAAAACACTTCCCTTTGGTCCAAAAGTCTCTCTCTATCGCCCCCTCTCCTGTGTCTAGGGACATGGTCAATGCCTTGTACTGTCAAGAGGGTATCATTAGAATTATGTTCCTCTCTAAAGTGCTTAGCTATTGGTGTATTGCAATCTCTGAGATGTTGTAAGAACCTGTCACGCAGGGCACGTTTAGTGCGCCCCACGTACTGTTTTTTACATCCTTGGCATGCAAGTAAATAAATGACAAATTTGGTGTTACATGAAATGCTGAAGCGTATGTCAAACTCCCTATTTGTTGTACTTGATACAAATTTGGGACCCTGTTGGATGTGTTTGCAGGTTTTACAAATATTTCCTTGACATTTCATGGAACCTATTCTTCTCTTTAACCAAGATTGGTTAGTTTGTGACGGTAGCATTGAGGGAGCTAATAAGCTTCCTAAGGTCTTTGCTTTACGTGCTGAAAAATTACAGCCGTGTTGAACTATTTTGCTTAACTTGACATCACTTTTTAAAATTGGCAAACAGTTACGAATAATGTCACAAATTTTGTTATAGTCTTTACTGTAATTTGTTGTAAAGTATGATTTATTGTTATATCTCTTATTTTGTGTTTTACTCACACATTTGGTAGTAAGAAGATCATCTCTGTTTAATTTATCCACTCTATTCTTGGTTTCCTTTAATAATTTCATATCGTAACCTCGGGCTTCCAATCTGTGGCCGGTGTTGGCTGCATGTGATTGAAATTTGTCCTCAGTGGTGCAATTCCTTTTAGTCCTAATCATTTGGCCATAGGGTATGGAATTGATGGTGTGTTTTGGGTGACAGGAGGAAGAGTGAAGAATGGTATTACCCGCTTAACTCTTTCTGTATAACTCTACCTCCAAAGAATGTGTGTCAGTATGTGAAGTGAGTGTGATATCCAAAAAGTTTAGGCAATCACTACTTTCAAACATGGTGAATTTAAGGTTTAGATTATTGCTGTTGGCGTGTTCAAGGAACAGTAGAACCGAATGACTGTCCCCATCCCACACCAAAAGCAAATCATCTATATACCTACCAAAATAAACAATGTTCTCACGAAAGGGATTAGTATCCCCAAAGACGTGGCACAGCTCCCAAAACCCCATATACAAATTTGCATATGAGGGTGCGAATTTCGCACCCATGGCTGTGCCACGTCTCTGGAGATAGTACTTGCCCTCAAACATAAAAAAATTGTGTGTAAGTAAATATTCAACAGCAGTGTACAAAAATTGAATTGTCAAAAAATCATAAGTAGTGAAATTCGTAAGGAAAAACATTAAATGCTTGTAATCCCATATCGTGAGGGATGGATGTGTATAATGA